>NC_142676.1:3025000-3215000 GCF_964200805.1 Pocillopora damicornis
AGTCTATATAACTGCACGCAAGTAACGCGTCGTTAATGTCAATAATGACACTTACGCTAAAGCCTCAGAGTCGGCCCGTCGGCGTTGCAGAAAGAGCGTTTCTCCGCTCGTGGAAAAAGATTTGAGAGAAGTCGGGGAAAGGTATGCCGGAGGTCTGGACCCCCTCTGAACTTCTCGGTTCGCGTTGGTCAAAGCCTCATACGTTCCCGCAAGGGAAGAAACGCTTAATAATCCTGCTCATAGGCTACTTACACTGTCCTATTGGAGCTAAAAGCGGGCAGCTAATGATAAATTACTTTCCAAAATTTCGATAAATTTAACTCCCAAATATAAAAATTTCGAAAATTAGTTTCCATTTGATTGACCGAATTACGGTAAGGCCGCTTGTTCGAAAGGCGATTGGGCTAATCCGGAATTGAAATTTTTTGTCAAACTTCATTTTATTTTACCTCACACAATGCAGATACAGCCTTTGTTTCGTTGTTTTTTTTTTTATGTAACCCACGATTGTGCGCCTAATAGACTTTTGTTTTATGCATCCCAGACAAGTTGCTTTTGCGTCATTGCGTCAGTAACACAGTCATAACTGATTGAACCTAACAACGTTGTGTTACTTACAAAGGTTTAACAATACGATATTGTAATTAACAAGCAGAATTTAATTCCAACGAGAAAGATATTAAACTGAGCCATTAGACACGAGTCTGCGTTATGACAACGGTTTCTTTGGATAAACCTAGGGCTGTTGGTCGACCTCTGTTTATCTGTCTTCTGGATTTCATTAATTCAACCTCCAGTAACAGTGGAAAAGAAGGGAGGGGAGAAACGAAGGGCGTACAGCTGTGTCGGATAATCACAACCTTTTCTTTTAGATAGCTTAGATCTCATCTTCTTCTTCCTCTATTTCCTCTTCAACGTCGCTCGTGTCTTCATCCACATTTCCATCATGGCTGTCCCTCGTATATCCTGCTCCTGAAGACCTTCTTGATCCGCTGTAATTAACCTGGGACCCAGTCTCCTCCAACTCATCGTCCGAGTCGACATCTACGATTTTTCCATCCTTAGTAACCAAGTCCCTTACCAGCGCCTCCTCTACGCCTGCGCTACGAAGGATATCCGCATACTTTCGCTCTGCGGCGCGCCTTGCCGTGGCTTGAGATTGCTGCTCAAAGAGCAGGGGTCGTTTATTCACACGGTCGTGCATCTCCTTCAGTTCCCGGTTGTATTCTTCTCTCCGTGCCCGATCACCTTCCCTGTAAGAAATAGATAATGTCATAGAATGAATAACTGTAGTTCCCCGGAGACACTGTACACACGGCTGATGTACGGACCGACAATCGACAGTCAATTCCCTCTAATCGCATAGAAGACGAAATTATATCGGCTATAAAAAGTCTGTGCCTGAGAATTAAGGATACGCAAGAGGGACAAATAAGTTACTCGTCAATAAAAAGGTCACTCACCTGAAACTTTGAACCTTTTCTTTCGCAGCCTTTTTCAATTGCGCACTGTGATCATTCGCCATGACTTTTCGCGTCACTTCCGGTTTTAACATCTTTTGTCGGCGCTGCCTCTGTTGCACCTGTTTTATCTCTTCTTGCTCATTTGCTCTTCTATTTTCTAGGCTCCTGCGGATTGTACTTTCGCGCAACCGCGCAGACTCTGTGATTCTGAAAGAAAATGTTCACGAAGACTTCAATATCAGTATCTGAGCAACTGCGCTCCTACTCAGATACTGACTTTGATCTTAAAACTCTATCAAATCCTTATAGGGGTGATAAGAAGGGCAAATAAAATGTTCACCACAATCCACGAATGTGGATCTTACACCAAGGTTGATACATGCCCGCTAAGTTTCTTTTAGCATTTTTCCCTGTAAAATAATACGTGACGTCCAGTAGTACACAACTACTATTCCATTTTGGCCTTCTTTTAAAATACAAAATAGTGAAGTTATACCTATTAATTTCATAATCGTTTTTTGATTCGAAAGAAAAATGAGCACTTTAAGAGAGACAGAAATTCTACGCTTGCGGCCACGTTAAGGGACAGCTTTGAATTTTAAGCGTGGTGGGCTCTCTTTGACTGTATGCTATGCATTCTGAGATTGTTCGTTGTCCTTTATCCATCAGAGTTCAGATGTACCGCGACGTCATATAGGAATGTTCTCCTTTTTTTCGTTCAACAACGCGCAAAGTTTGGAGAATATGAGAGGGATTTTTCTCTCTTTGCTCACTTTGTTTCGTCTAACAAAGCGCACAGTTTGGAAAAGCCGGATTTTTCCGTTTTGAACAAGTAAGGGCTCCAAAGAAGTGAGACAGGGTCTTATTAAAAGTAAGGAAAAGAAACCGAGTCCTTAGAGGCGTGAAAAACCTCTGAAGAGTGAAATATAGATGGAACAGTCGAGGGTTGCACGACAACTTTGTAATTTAGTTCACTTCACATTTCCTTCTATTGTAAGACAAGAAAGATTCCTTTGTGCGGTGTCATGCAGCAGTTTTTTATCATAGAGGACGCAGAAATGAGATTAGAAATTCGAATGACGTCAAAATATAGTAAGGAACATCAGTGACACACTCAGCTGCGTAGACTATGAGCAACCCCTGATTTTTTTTACCTCGAGCGAAAGACCTCGTCTAAAAGGAAAGATTGTTGGAGGTCAATCTGCCGTGCATCGCATGCCAATTTTTCGCTCTCATCACATTTTGACGTCATCAGTGATCTTTTACTAAAAAAGACGCGTAGTTAGATGGAATCTATTTGTTCAATGGATTTATGCTTACCCAAAAGGAAGTGAATCATGGGGTGTGGATGACCTGGCACTAGAAGGTCTTTCCCTGCTAGCCGAGCGATCCCGGGACGATCTGCCAGTATCCGAGACCTCTTGAGACCTAGAGGACCTCGCCTTCCTTGTCGTGGATAGACGCGCTGTTCTAAGATTGAATGGCTCTACAACTGTAGGTTCCAGCTCCTTTTTCTTATTCCTCATCTCTTTTTCAAACTGTCTATGAAGCGCATCGAACTCAGGCACGTCCGGGTTAATTTGCGGTCGAAATTTGTGGTCTTTGGTCATAAAAGCGTTTTTATTGCCTTCTTTGTTCAGCTTACTGCGGAATTGACCAAGCGTGTATTCTTCCCCTCTCGCTTCCATATTTGGAGGGAGACGTGACACAGCTAGCATTTCCTGCGCTCGCATGCGTATGCGAATTGCTCTGTACTCCTCTTTTTCGGCAATCCTATCTGCAAGAGTCAGATCAAACAAATGATCAGGAAATGGGTTAGCTTTAAACTTCTTTTTTTCATCAATTTTGTTCTCGAGTTCCGCGAGATTGCTTAAAGATTTGGTCCGACGCATTTGTTTCTTCTCCTCTTCGCGCTTCGTGAATTTGAACGGTTTTTCAGTTGATTTGAGGATCGCTTTGCTTAGTTCTTGTACGTGATATCTTCTCAGTTCATTCTGCCGGGTAATCTCATCGTAAAGTGGCAGAAACGTCGTAGCGGGAACAGGCTGCGCGCGGAATTTCTTATGCAACTCAGCTTCCTCTTTTTCTTTCTTCTTCTTCAAATCTTCCTGAAGAATCATTTGTGATCTGGTCATGTTTTTCGCCTTTTTCTTAGCTTCTCTCGTCGTCATTGTAAATGGTTTAGGAATGGTGATCTGCGGGGTCCACTCTTTCTTTTTCGCATTTCTTTCGCGCGGTGGGCTGGCCTCAGGTGGGTAATCATAAACTGAGAAATCTTCCCACATGTTCTCGACCACATCCAGGGCGGACGATCTCTGCGGATACATCTCCTTGTACAGGACTTTGTGATCTTCTGATCGACTCCTGGTAGCATCTCTGTCCTCATCCTCCCAGTATTCTCCATCTAAAGGATCACTGAAAGATCTTCTTCGTGAAGCTTGCAGTTCCTCTACAGATGAGTCTCCTGCAGAAAAAAAAATCAAAAAGTTAAAAATAGTACTTTTGGGAGAAAACGGCTCGATCTTAAAAACAGATCTCTATCAAGACCTAAGAAATACTTCCCTCAAGCTAATTTATCTTTTAAATTCTTAGGACCCCTTTGCCTAATAATGTTTTGATATTGTAAGGGGAAGTTGTAAGTGACTTATCTCTAGGATTGAGTGATATGAATGACTTAAAGTGAGCTTTGCCATCCTGAAAAACTTGATAAAGAAAGTATCCATGACTTATGCATAAGCTTCTAGAAAATTTTTCCTTCTCCAGTTTGAAGGTTTGGTGTTTTCATGGCAGTTACCATATTCACTCAATATTTAACTCAATATTTACTCAATACTGCCACATCAAGGAGTGGTTTGCTTATTTGGGGAATGCAAATGAAGTGCAAGTAATGGTTTTTCTCATCTAAAACAGCCTTAATTTTATTTTCCTGGGCCTGGGCCCAGATGTCCAAAGATTGATTAATGCTAACCCAGGGTTAAATTCTCATTCAGTTTTCTTTATTCCTATTTTCTAAAGCTGTTATTGGGATAATTTTCTCTATTCTCTTCAGAGCATCCAATCATCAAATTATAGAAAAAACGAGTTATGGTGAATTTTCTTTTCAAGCTTTCAGATCTGAAATCAGATTTCACTCTAACCCTGGTTTATCTCAAACCAGCTATGAACAACCCAGCCCTGGACAACAGTGTCCTACAGTGTCCTACAGTTTATAGAAGCTACACTTCCAGTCTATTCCAGTTAACTCCTCAACTCTAGTTCCAGAGCAATGAGACACATTGAGATCTTGGAACAATAAAGAAAAACAGTTCAAGGCACAAGCCCACTTTCCTCCAAAATCCAAACATGACCTGCACACATTGTTATTATGGTCAAAGAGAGGTGTTGGAACAAGCAAGAACTTTTTCTGGATGACTCAAGAGAATCTACACAAACATTACCACCCTTTTTTTTTTTAAAGAATATATGTTTGACTTGATGTTCAATGCTCTTATGTTTGACAGTTTGGTAAAAGTGCTAAGTCATCATCATTATCATTACAACCATTGTCATTATCATTTCATTATCATTATTATCATTATAATAATAAATTATTACTATAGTTATAGAAATTATTTGTATAATAATAATAATAATTATTATTATTATTATTATCATCAATAATGATGCATAATATTCTTACCTTCATTTTCCTTATCCTCTTTTGTTCTATGTTCTCTGATTGACATGTCCCTGATGCAATCTTCTGGTCTGACTGAAATTGCAGTGCCTTCCTTTTCATCGTTTTCTTCCACTCTTAGAAAGGGATTATAATCACGCAAAGGGAAGTGTTCTTGGACTCTAGAATCATCAAAATCTCTTACAGCTATTTTCGTCTTGGAGTCTAGTTCAAACCCGTGGTCGCGTTTGTCCTTTTCGGAATAATAAAGCTTTTCCAGCGCTTTTAGACTTTTCTTGTGTTCATTCTTCAGCGCTAATAGATGTTCATAGAAGTTCTCCTCGTCAACACCGTCAAGCTCACGAAGAGAATGCGACAAAGACTCTCTGACCGACACCTTGGTTTTGTGGCCTTGGTGATGCTTTTTGTGTCTACGAGAAGATGGCAGTTTTCTTTCACTAAAATCGGATAATCCATCATTCTCAAGTGGTTCTGCTTCTAAGGAACTTCTTGCTCTTTCGTTTTCAGTTGCTGGTTTATTTGTTCTGGGATGTCTGGGCGCTGTATAACACAGATTTTTTATAACGGTCGTTCCATGGTTCGACGCCATATTGAATACTGAGTTCGTAACAGCAGGCTTTATGTTTTGTCTTGACAACGAAGACAAATTTCATACGCAGTATGGTACGGTAGTCAAAAGCTATCAAATTAAATTATATTCGATAATTTGTCAGAAATGGATCGTCAGATTTTACAAAATAATATTTATACCCCTATTAAGGCTATATTATTTATTAGTTTATTGAGTTTATGAAAAATTCCATACCTGCTTGTACAATACAAAAACTCTGCCACATCCCTCTCCACTGAGTATAAGATATGCGATTCAGCCTCGTTTCTTTGTTGTTGTTCCCAGTTCCTTCTCGTTGTAGCTCGGTCTGAAAAATTCAAGATGTCTGAAGCAGCGTTGTATATATTTGGCCTGATCGATGGAGCTGCGTTACTATTTTTAACCGTTTATTTTGTATCCTTCAACTGATCTTACATAATAATAGGTACATTATTTTGGACGTCACTCTCTCTGAAAAGTTAGTTTGTACAACTATATTTGTTAGTTGTCATATGCATGCCATTTGTAGCGATATCTCATTCTGTTGAGTTAAGATTCCCGGCTTAATTCAGTGCCATCAGCATTAATTCAGTTCTGCTACAAAGGCATAACCTTGAACATGACTTAATTATCCTCATAAATGTATCATTTAATAATTCGCTTATTACCGTTTAGTTTGCACTTAAGCTCGAATCGTAATTCTATGTTTTACATTGTCGAGATTTTTTTGTTAACTTGAGTTTTTGCATAATCAAGATCATTAACTTATCGGATCTGGAATGCGACTACATCAACGCCACTACATGTTGCAGGAGACTTAACATGGTAAGTGTCATATTGAGATAAAGAAACCTAAAAACTTGTTCCAAATTCAAACAGAGATGACTTGAAAACACGAAACGTCTATAACCACACCCGGTAGTTAAATAACGGCGTAACACCCCAATAATTTAAAATTAGGATACAAAATTAAGACTTTAGATGGTTATGACGATACCTTAATACATCTAAAACGATTGCTACAAATCAATTGTTACCACTACAACTAATAAGTTAAGTTATATGTTCCCATCGTTTTGTTAATTTGAGAAATCTATAAATTATTTACCAACAAAAATCAAAATTCACATGCATATTTTTCTAATTTGTTTTTTCAGTGGATTCTTCCAGAAATAGTTGCACATGGAGTCATAACAGTATTGTTACTTGTACATTTTCAGTGGATATTTTTCTTGTTTAATGCTCCTCTATTAGGGTGGCTTGTGTACAGGTGGGTTTTTCTGAGCACCAAGAAAAGAGTTCACCCCTCTTATTTTTACAGGGTGTAGGATTTTCTCTATTTAGCATTTTAAGAAGGATTTCAAGCCTGGAAAAATGTTTGAAAAGTTGATATTTGGTGGGAATATTCTTGATGTGACTTCCAGGAGAAGGATATATGCTGCAATATTTTGTAGTGGACAGGTTAGCAAGAAGTGCTTATTCTGTCCCCTAGAGGGTCAGGGCTTATAGATCTCAACCCCCCCCCCTTTGAATTTACCCAGAAATTTCAGCTCTAAAGAAGAACGTTAGAGGCAAAGAGTATGGTAAGTAATGGCAACATGCAAATGAAATCATGAGGGGAAATTCTAAGATTGCCAAGATTGTAATGTTATGTTGCCTGCATGAACAAACCTGGATTATATAAAGTTTGCCTTGTAAACTTGCAAACTAATATCTTGTCTCTCACTTCAGATTTGTTAACAAGCCAACTGGTAATGTTGGTGTATATGACCCAGCAGAGATCCACAACAGGCATGAACTTAAAGGATTTATTAAAGAAGCTATGATCAAACTTGGATTTCATCTCTTATTCTTTTTTTTGTATCTTTATAGGTAAGTTTCAGTTTTTTTCCATAAGGATAATTGTTTTCCCAAAACATTAACATGAATATAAACCAGTAGTTTCAAATTGTTTCAAAGTAGGCATCAGACTCTGAAATTGAAGGTGATTGTGAAATGTTCATTAACTCTTTAACTCCCAGAAGTGATTAACATGTACCTTCTCCCTACAATATTCATACATTATCCAGCAAACAGGTAATGAGAATACTCAAACTTATCAGGTACAACATATTGTCTCAATTAAACAACAAATTCTTGTAACCAATTTACAAGGAAATGTGTAGCAGCTAGAGGGGAGAATTAACAATCAGATCTTGAGAGTTAAAGGGTTAAAGGCCTAAAGGTAATTATTTTGACCAGAGTAACCAACAACATGTTTTGAAATCCCTCATTATTTAAACAGCCTTTATTTGAAAACATATCTTATCTCGAAGATTCTCTGTAAGTTGAGTTGTTTGTAAAAGTGTTGTCTTCTTGAAAAAAGACAGTTAGCTTCTAATGCTCTTTAAGGAAATATATCTGGGTGTTAAAGATGTGGGTAAAGCTAGGCTATGAGTTGGATTTTATTTTCTTTTTCTCCTCAAATCAATAAAATCCTGCTTATCTTGACTTCTGCCTCGTTTGTGTTTTTCGGTCCCAGAAAGATAGTTGAATACACCATTTTCATCATCACTGTACTTTAAGGGTTTGGATTTGTTTGGCAAATGAACTTATTGGTTTGAATCCCTTGGTAGTAAAACTCTATTGGATGCATTGTACTGAATGAAATATTTTAATTTTCTTTTCTGTTTATAGTATGATATCTGCTCTGTTGAATGAAGATACAAAAAAGGAGACAAGTTGAATTATGGTAGTTATTTTTGGTACTTACCATCCAAAAATTTTGCAAGTTTCAGCCTCCAGATAAAATGAACTTGGTGAATTTGTAAAAACAAAGTTTAGCAAAAGTAGTGGTTTGCTCTATTTTTTTTTTAATTAAATATTAATTTGTAGTGTTGTAACTGTTAAACTGCTGTTGCAACTGCTAACTTCTATTCTATATCTTGACATTTTGTGGTGTTTAATTTTCAACATTGTGGTTAACAAAATGATTGAGTCCCAAGGTACAAAATTTATGTTTTCCATTTTGATACCAAATAATTTCTAAAGAATTACCTCTGTTGCCAAATGTTAAGTATTGTTTGAAAAGAGGAAATGGCTCAGGAGGGTTTGTTGTTTGGAAATCAGATTGCTTTTAAATACAAAACATATTATCTTCAGAATTACACATATTTATTTGACATTTTTGTACTAACTTGAAGTTTTTCATAGTGAATTGTTGTTTTTGTTAGAACATTCTTTGTAATTCAATTGTAATTAAAGGTATTTTATCTCTTAAATATACAAGTTTTGCCTTGTGGGATTTGTTTGATGTGTTACTTTGGGTAGCATGGACAATACAAAGCATGGTTTGAACAAAATTTTCACTATTAAAGGGTCAGAGAAACTGGTCTCCCATTCATGCACTTGTTACTTGGTGGAAAAAATTTCTTCTCCCATGAATTTCAAAGACTATGCATTTACTTGAAACAATTTTTATTCCCAGATGCCACAATTGTTTTATTTTACACACTGATCCAGATTTCTTTTACAATTTTTTAAAATAGTGCAAATTAAATAAACAGTCTCCCAACTCGTTTCATAGCAACAAAGTTTCTCTATACTCAGGCAATACTAAAACATTCATTACCAACAATTACTGAAAAAGATACTGTTACAAATTGCATTTTTTTTTCTTCATTTGATTAAATTCTGTTTTTCATGTTGTGGAACCTAAGCATGCAATTCTTATTAACTTTCATTTTATTTAAATTAAATGTTCATTAAATGGTGAGCTTCATGAAATTTAAAAAATTAATCACAAAAACTATCAAACATCCATCTTATCAGTAGTTTTTTTTTTTCAATTTCTGTTACAGACTTCTTTCCTGGCCAGTTCTAAAGCACCGATAATTCCAGTTGAATCACCAAAAACGCTTCCCCTAATGTAACTTGCCAATCCATCTTCTGTCTTGAATTTCTCTACCTCAAGATATCCTTTCATTAAATCCTTAAACCATCTTCTTGCTTTGCTAAAAAGTACTCTGCGCTTCAGGATTCCTCCTCCCAAGACAATCACATGAGGAGAGAGCAGATATGTGACATTTAGGCACAGAACTCCGAGGTAGTAGCCAGCCTTCTCCCACACCTCATGATCATCTGTTAGGGTATGGAGTTCCCTTTGGCTCACCTTAGCTCGAGCTGCAATTGCTTTAGAGTGCACCATGCCCTCTACACAATACCCATGGTTGAAACCACACCCCCCAGGGTAGCTGTCCCCATCGAGGGGAGGTACCATAGTATGTCCTCCCTCAAGATGAAGAAGCCCGTGTAAGGGTTTCCCACACACCGCAGCTCCTACGCCGACACCAGTTCCTACAGTGATGTAAACCACCGTGGGAGGATCCGCGGGATCGTGTTCAATTTTCGCGAGTTCAGCCATTGCTGGTGCGTTGACATCTGTATCGAACCCAATTGGAGTGGAGTCGCCGAATTCACGTTTAAAAAAGCCGACTATATCGGTATTTCTCCAAGGTTCTTTTGGAGTTGTGGTGATAAAGCCGTAGGTTGGAGAACTCCTGCACAGATCTACTGGCCCAAAGGAAGCGATTCCGATAGCTTCATATGAAGCGATACCCAGACTCGTGCGCTTCTCCTTAAGGAATTTCGTCAAACTTGAGAGCGTCTCCTGTGGCCTAGCTTCTGTTTCTGTTTCAAAACTCGCAACAATCTTTGTTGGTTGGCGTAACTCTGCAATCGCGGCAATACATGTCGTGCCTCCAAGCTCCACTCCAGCAATATACGCCATTTTTATCGATTCTTGTTTAAAAAAAAAAAATGACAAAACACATCACAAGAAAGAAATATATTTTTCTCAGCTGAGTCTGGCGCGTGAACTGTCAGCGGAACCATTCTCGTACGCGTGCAGGGTTTGACCTCCCGCCTTGCGGATGTAGATCAAGGACTTTCTGTAAAGGTCATTTGCGTGACAATTCAAATAACCTTTTCATTTAAAAAAGAATTTGCATGAAGAATAGACAGACGGTTTCGCTTTCCTTTCATTGTTGAAGAAGATGGCGGAATCCACAGCACCGTACGGCTCCTGGCAAAGCAAGATATCAAGCACTACTGTCGTTTCAGAGTCAAGATCAATAATGGAAGTTAGGATAGACCCTTTCCAAGAAGGTAAGCGTACTTTTGAATAAGTGTCTGCAGTGCTAGTGACAGAGACTGCAAAATTCCTCTGAAAGTACGAGCGTGAGTCGAGCGAAAGCACATGGCAGTAGCTAATGTCAGATGAAGCATTAGCAATCTTTTATTTAGGTTTTTTTTCTTAAGCGTTGCAGGTTCATGTTTAGGTTATGAGCTGATCAAGGTCGGCAAACTTGCATAGGAAGAAGTTGAACGATATATTTTTCCGAGAAGCGTCACGGAAACGGTAAAGAAGAAAAAGCTCACGAGCTAGGCAAGCGACTCTTTAGTGTGCGCCTTTTGTATGCATGAGCGACAAGATTAAAAAGACTGAAAAAAATTATTTCCTTCTGATTAATTTTTTTCACTTAACCGGAAAAAAGCTTTAAAAAAGGCGCTAACCGTTGAGTTAAACGCTAGTAATTTGTAGATATGTATGGCTTACAGAGAGGGACGCTGAATCTGATCAAGGAATAATTAAACCAGATGGTTTTGTCTTGCAAGTTGCCTTAGGCGGGATGGCTGACAGACCTAAAACTCTTAATGAACCATGCCTCATCTTTTTTTTAATTCATGAAAATTTTGACACTTGAAGTAAAGACGTGCTGTTTGGAACAGCTTGACCACTCTTCCTACCGCACAAAGCCAGAAATCTGGAAGTTTTAATTTGATTCCACTTAAAGGCTTTGATTTAGTTTCAGCAGCTACAGCCTAGGCATACCTCCTTCAAGTATATGCATATTAAGAGACTTAACGTTTTTTCAGACAACTTGTACATGTGCGCCGTTAATTTTGATTATCCTGTATTTTTGCACTTGCAAGTATACTAAACTAAAGACAGATAAGTGCAAGGCGTGCAAGGCTTGCCAGACACAGTCAACTACTATTTCAAAGAGCTAAATGTAATTAGTCTGACATTGCATTCACTTCCATTGCGAATAATGTTGCTGCAACTGCTTACTACATGTTTTCTTTGCCTGAGGAAGATTTACAATATGCATTAAGACATTGCGATTCACATGAAAAGTGACTACATAATAAGATAGAAAATTGCATTCTTTTGATATTGAATTTCTTTGCAATGAACAACCACAATTCTTTTCATGATACTTCTAGTTTTTTCTTAAGTCCAAGAGTAAACCTTTTTCCTCAGAATTGAGGTTGTTAGGTTACTTAATATCTCTAAGTTGCAACTGAGAAATGCCACTTTCATTAAAATTATTTGATTCAATGTTTCCAGACTTTCATCGTTATGTATTTAAAGCTTAAAATTGCAATAATATGAATTAATAATGAACTTTGTAACAAATTGTGCATCAAAAATGTGCAAGTTAGGATGCTACAAGGATTTCTAAATTTGTTTCCTTGCTCTTCTGTTTTCTAGTTTGGTAGAAGACCTTTGCTAAATGTTACTTGATTGTCTTTTCTCTTTAAGGTGCCATATAGTCTTCACTAAACAATCATCCATAATTGGCATCTTACCTTATGTAAATGTGGCATTGACATTGAGATAAAATGCTTGAAGCCTGTTGGCTAGTTCATTAAGAGCTCTTGACACACAAAATCCATTATTGTCTCATCTGAATTTACAAGGTGGATATCAGTTTTCACTTTGACCTTTACTCCTGCCTATAAAGAAGCTTGGTGGCAAAAGATGTTTAAGTTTGGCTGGGATTATCCATGCCAATCAGTCCTTTATTGCATAACATTTGTCACATTCTATTTGTCTTCCTTGATAAAATTATTCAAAGATTTCTCTCAAATTAAGGAAAATTTTTATTTAGGCCTCTTGAAAAACTCAACATATCTGGGTGTATCTCCGTTTGACTAATCCTCAATTGAGTGCTTAAAAATAATGATCCAACATTTTACTTGCAATTCTTTACAATACCAAACTGAAATTAACATTGTGAGAATTCTATGGCAGATGGTAAGAGCAATCATGGGGTAGACTACTGAGATCATGGGAGTGAAGGGTTAATGATCAGTTAGTGGTTTTTATGAGTCACTGGGAGTGCTGTGTTTGGCTGTTGTGATTACTTTGGCTTCATTTTTACCACACTCAATGGAAATTGTTTTTAATTCACTAATGAAAGCAAGTAATTTAGTATGTTTATAAATAAGTGAACAAACTTATAGGTTCTTTGTTTTGCCACCTACTCTTGTAGATAAAGTCTTCTGGTCAGAGATGCGGCCAGAGGAAGAGGGAAGATATGTCATCTGTTGTTGGAGTGGGGGACTAGAATCCATTACCCCAGATGGTTTCAGCAGTCGAACACTTGTCCATGAATATGGAGGGGGTGCTTTCTTTGTTCACAAGTACCGGATCTATTTTTCCAATTATGAAGATCAAAGGATGTACTGCCAGAAAATAAAGAAATCTGGGACTGAACCAGTTCCTATCACTCCAAAGCATAAAGCCTGGAGATATGCTGATGGTGCCATGTACAAAAAAAACATCGTTGTTTGTGTACGTGAAGATCATGAGGTGCTTTCTGAAGGAGCAGAAGAGGCACAAAACACAGTTGTATCTATCAACCGGAAGAAAAAAGAGCAGGTTGTGTTGGTGAGTTACTATGGTAGTCATAACCTGTTTGCTATTTTGTGTAAGTCTGCTATGGGGAGAATTTAAATGTTAATCACTTCTGAGAATTCAAGAGTGAAGGACAGGTACAATCACCAGTTCAAGTTTTTTATTGAATTTTTTGAGGAAATACTTGGAAAATGTATAACTCAAGAAGCGTCATTGTATTATTTAGGTATAATAAAGTTTGCACAGTTATTGTTACTGGACAATTAACTGAGCCCTTTCTAAAATGAAAAATGTATATTACTGCTAACTTGCTAGCACTACAGTACAACAGTTTGACAAAAAACTTAATTTTTTATGAAGGGTAGCTTGTGATTTTTCCCTCAAAAAATGTATACAGGTCTGGGTAAGCCCACAGATTTACTTAGTCAATTGGAAACCCTTGGACTCATACTTTTACTTGTCTAAGAATCCATAGGTCTCTAATATTCATTTGACAAATATCTACTTTGCAAAGTCAGGTTTGACAAGCATGTGTTTAGTGATTTTAATGGATGTTTTTTATGTGTTTTCATCCCCAGGTTTCAGGAGCAAATTTTTATTCAACTCCAAGAGTATCCAAGAATGGCACAATGGCTTGGGTACAGTGGAATCACCCAAATATGGTAAGATTAATTAGAGAAGAAATGCACAAGACTTTCAGTGCATCCAGTGTTACACATTGACCTGGTAATTTGGTCTGAGCCATATTGGGAAGACAAAATTTATGACCTCATTCTGTCAGGCCAGTGGAGACCAACAGGTTTTCAAGAACCACAGAGAATAGGGAGCAAGAGTGTTAGGATTGACAGGAGAGTAAAAAGCACTGAAGAGGAAGAAAGGGTGGTTAGCTTGAGGGAAATGCAAAAATGTCAAAATCTGTCATTTGATAATCTTCAGTATTTTCTAAACAAGGGAGTTAGGAATAACAAATTTAGGAAGTAGGAGATTGGGAAAGATTTTCTAAACTAAGTGAGATTTTTTTTTATTTAAAGCCATGGGATGACACTGAGCTTTGGCTGGCAGAAATATCATCGGATGGAGATTCACTAAAGGACGACACAAAACGAAAGGTAGGGACACTGTTGAAAATTTCAAAGTTGTTACTCAAATCCTAGGGCCACTTATTTACACAAGGTCTGACCCAACCATGGTTTTACCCAATCAGTGGGCCTATGGCCTTCTCTATATGACCGTTGATTTAATTGAATAAATGTCCCTACACTGTTAGGTTTGGGCCCTCTTGACGCTGTTCAAAAAAATATTAATGGCTTCGATAAAAGGGTCAACTAAATGGGGGATTGTTTAGGATGCAGTTTTGAAATCTAGAGATGAAACACAAAGATGTAATTTAAGGTCTTCAACTTGTTAGCTTCTTTTTTTCTCTTTTTATAATACTGATTGTCCTTATCTCTTTGTTGTCTGTATATTTAGGTAGCAGGGGGAGTTGGTATCAGCGTCATGCTTCCCAAGTGGTCCCCAGATGACAAGCTCCTTTACATCCATGACAAAACGAACTGGTGGAATCTTTATCAGTTAGATGATGATGACGAGGAGACCAGTTTGTGTCCAAGGAAGGAAGAGATTGGTCAGCCAGCGTGGGAGTTTGGAGGGAGTCCGTATTCCTGCAATCCCACTGGAAATGGTGACATTCTCATGATTCATGGCTCGGTATGACTCTTTTAATCACAGATAACAATTATTTTTTTAAAATGGCTGTTCCTTCAAAATGACTAACAAATTGTCTGAAGAGGCAAAGTTGTCTGATATACCAAGTTGAATCCTTTAGGTGTTTGGAGATATGTTAATTGGTTTCCCATTTGGCTGTTATCTGCATTTGGCTACTCTTCATTTACTTTTGCTCTCATGAAAAGCTAATAATCAAAACATCAACGATAGAAACTCTATGGTGGCCAATTTCTGTTATCAACTCAAGTGATAAAACCAAATCATCTTGTTACATGAGTCAAGTAAACTAAGGCCTGCTCATCACTGCACCCAAGCCATTGTGCCATTCTTAGATACTCTTGGAGTTCAATAAAAATTTGCTCCTGAAACTTGCAAATAAAAACAATTAAAAAAATATCAATCATCATCCCAAAACACATGCTTGTCAACCTGACTTTGCAAAGTAGATAATTGTCAAATGAATATTAGAGACCTATGGATTCTAAGACAAATATAAGTACCAAATTCTCAGAACTAGCATCATAAGAATTGTATGGCAGACAGTAAGGAGAATTGATAATGAGATCTTGGGCAATAAAGGTTTAAATGAAAGTGCAAAAAGTCAGGCACTCTACATAGAATACTTTTTTTTGCCTTTTCCAAAGACTCCTGATAGAATTCAAAATAGAGACAATCAAAAAGTAGTAACAATGTCTTGCATGAAAGTATTAATAATGAAATATCTGAAACAACAACTCAAAGCTGTTCTTCTGGAAATGATTATTCATATTTTGCCTTACATTGTTTTATATGTGTGTGCAGGAGCTGGCATGCCTCAAACCCTCTGGTGAAAAGCAGGATATTAAAATTAAAGAGGATGATTACAAAGCTTTTTCCAAGCTGGAATACTCTCCAGATGGAAAGTACGCATACATGGTGGCAGGTGGACCACAGACGTTTGCAAAGCTTATAAAATTGGACCTGAAGTCTGGAAAATCATCAGTTATCCGTGAATCTCACGGTGCTCTGGATATTGATGGGTACATTAGTGTTCCTCAAGAAGTGAGCTGGGATACACGTGATGGTGCAAAGGCCTATGGATATTACTACCCCCCTCAGGTAGGTCTGTGCTTCTAAGGGGAACCTGGAATGTTTAGGGTGATGTTATGTACAGATCAAGTTTGTCGTTAGTTTTTCAGATCTTTACTTTCATGATCTTTGTTAGGTTCTTAGCTTTTTTTCCTTTGACAATTTCCAATATGACTTAGTTACAAGTTGAGGGTTTGAAACAATGAATGATTTTTCTTACTGTCTTTATTGCAAAGTGCTAATCCGGATCATCTTACAAAAAACAACATCCCATGCCTCACACCTAAGTATGCAAAGCACATAACACCACTCTGCTGAAGCAAAACAATTCAAGCACCTTTCTTTTAGATTGATCCTTTACACCTTAACTTTTATCAGTATTCATAATTATTCTCCATACTGGTCTCTAAACATTTCCTAAGGTGCTGACAAGGTGATTTTTTTTTCAAATTAGAGCTTCTTTAGTTGGTTATCATTACCTTTATTCTCTCCACCTTAATGTTTGATTCAGGGGTGATGTTGTTTGGAGAATTTAAATGCCAGTCACTCTAAGGGATCAAAGGGTAAATGTGGTAAACTCATCAGTTGCATTCCTTACATGAGAGGCATGGCTTAATTTGCAGCAAGTTAAGCCAGTAGTGCAAATGCTACTGAACACTTCCTAAGAAACAATAGGATGATCACTATGTACAGATCAGGTATTTTTCATGCATTGTGTTATAAAACTTTTCAGAACAAGGATTATCAAGGGCCAGATGATGAGACACCTCCACTGCTTGTCAAGGTTCATGGGGGACCCACCAGTGCTTGTTCACCAGTGCTTGATCTCAACAAACAATTTGTTACATCCCGAGGCTTTGCAGTGTTGGATGTCAACTACCGTGGCAGTACAGGATTTGGCAGAAAATTCAGGGATGCTCTTAAGACGAAGTAAGTGCACAAACCAGAGTTATCATTAACCCTTGTACTCTGAAGATCTCATTAGTAATTCTCCCAATTGTCTGCCATAAAATACTTATGATTTCAATTTGGAGAAGTTATAATTAGATCAACTTGAGTTTCTTCTTTATTTTCCTCACTTGTCTACTTGATTCTGTGTTGATATTGTAAGGAGAAATTCTGTCCTGGTCTCTCATGGGAGTTTAAGGGTTAAAAGCTGGTACTGCTGGCCAAAAGAAGCTTGGTTTCATTCATCTCATTTTCCTATAAGTAGTGATGAAAAATCATATATTAATTATTGAAATACCTTTGAAACAATTTGTACAGCAGTCATTTCCCCGTTTTGAGAGGAATTGAATGCATGATTTACAGGTTTAGATGTTTGATTCCATTCCGTCTTGAATTGGCTTAAAAGGTTGTATGAACTGAACAAACACGTGGGATGATCTTTGGCAAAATTTTTCAATGATGCTTGGAAAATTAATGGCAGCAGGAATGACCCAGCACACTTGGTGGGGTGTGCAATAATAGAGCTCACATGATAAATCCCCAATTAACATTTTCCTGATCAACAAATTAAATATTTTTCTTAAATGGGTTAATCTGCTAGACACTGACCCACCAATACCAGTATATCTTGTTGTTAACCCTAAGTGCGCACAATCGAAGAACAGTTCAAGTTAACCTTTATGTGAATAACCAAGTGAGAAACATCAGTAGGAAATCTGTCATACTTCCTAAGTTAAGCAGAACAGCACCAAAGGCTTATGGCTTCTTCAGATTTTGTGGATCCACACCAATTACAGATTGAGTTGTGTGTCAGTTCAGCTTGCTAAATTCCCTGGTTACAAAACAGTCAAGTTTAAAACAGCTTTCAAGAACAACAGATGTATATTGGTAAACACTAATGCATAATCCTGAAGTAAATTAACACTTTTGAAGTAAGAAATTCACTTTTTTCAAATATAAGTCACAAAAACACATTTCGGTATTCAGAAACAATTTTAAAAGTAATTCATATGGATTCCATCACAGCTGGGGACTGATAGATGTTCAAGACTGCTGTGATGGTGCACTGTATCTGGCTAAAGAAGACAAAGTTGATGGCAAAAGGCTTACAATTGATGGTGGCTCAGCAGGGGGCTTTGTTGCATTATCTGCCTTAACATTTCATAAAGATTTCAGTGCAGGAACAAGCAATTATGGAGTATCTGACATCTCAGCCCTTGCAGAAAATACGCACAAGTTTGAAAGTCACTACACTGAAACACTTGTTGGCCCATATCCTGAAGATAAGGCAACATATGAGGAGAGGTCACCAGTATATCATGCTAGTGAGTGCAAGGCTGCTCTGGCAATGTTTCAAGGCTCTGAGGACAAGGTGAGCTTTTTATGAGTATTTCTTCACAATCAGACTTTCTTGAGCTGGTGACAACTGTGAACTAGCTACTAGCAATTTCCTACATTACGTAAAAAAACTGCCAGCTGGTGCCCTTTCAGGAAAAAGGCTGTGATCACTAGAATTAGATATAAGGCACCTTATTTACTAGGAAAGGACAAAAAAATTATCTTGTACCAGTTTAGGGTCACTTATATGAAATCATTGTAAGTGGAAGTAATTTCAGTGTTAAAAAGTTTTTCATAAACTCTGATAGATTATGAAAATATTTTTCCAATAAAATAAAGATTTAACCAATCCTAAAAGTAGAGCTCCAATCAGTTCAGATTCTACTAACCTTCATTATGTGAGTTTATCAGTAAACAGAGGAATTAAGTAAGAAGACTGGATACTAATCCACTGTAAGGTCACTCTTAGCATTTCATCAGGCTTCCCTGACAGTTTGCCAGCACTCATTTACACTCCTGTGTGAAAAGAGGCATTGTGAGAGTAAAATGATTGTCCAAGAACACAACACACAAGTGGCAATGTTGAAAGTCAAGTGGGGCTCACACTAAAACCTTCAAATCTGCAGTCCATAGTGCTAGCTGTCACTCTGACTAGCAGGTGTTATCCTAAAATTTCTATGAGATTGTGAGATATGAGAAAGGTTTAGTTCTTTCATTTGTTTATTGTTCTTTAGATCGTCCCACCTGAACAGTCAGAAAAGATGTATGATGCAGTCAAGGACAATGGAGTCCCTGTGGCATACAAAGTTTTTGAAGGTGGTGTGTTTAATGTCACTGTTGACTGAAAAGTGTTTACAGAGTTAACCATGCATGCACTGAGTTTGAGTGAGCTATTTGGTGCTGTGCCTGTTCTTTTCAAAGAGAAACAGATTCAGCTTGCTGCTCCTGAAATCAATTTGTTCAAGAGTGCTCATAGGGAGTTTGAAAAATTGTAGAACAAGACACAAGATCATGCCCTTTATAGCACAGAAACTACCAAGATTAAACTCTCTGACATGAAACTCTCATTTCAATTCTCACTTTTCTAACCATAACAGTGGAAAGAAGTTTACTTGCCTAGATCAATTGTTGATGGAAGAGATTAATAATTAACACAAACTGACTCATGCAAGTTAGATGAGTATGACATTCCCCTCCCCCCCACCCTCCTGCCATGAGTGGACTGAATGAGACAAATTCCTCTGCACTGAGGGGAAGAAAAAACAATTTTCCGACTTTATTGTTCATGCAACCTTAATCATTGATGAAATCTTTTATTCTTTTTCCAAGGTGAACAACATGGTTTTCGCAAAGCAGAAAACATTAAATTCTCTATTGATGGAGAATTCTACTTCTACTCCAAAGTTTTCAATTTTGATGCACCTGGCATTCAAGTGGATGTGAGTAGCTTTAACATTTTACATCACATGAATGATTATTTATGGTGATGTTTTGCATTAGTAAGGAGAGGATGAATTGGCTGTTACTTATTGTAAGCACCATTGGCCAGTTACATTCCATCTTAATTTTATTTCATAAATTTGTTGTATCTGCAGCTCGTGATTGAAAACTTACCTGAAGAAGAAAGTTAAGATTGTGATGTGAAGGTGTGCTCAGAAAGAAGGATTTATCTGGATAACACTGATTTTGATGATATGAGGGGTAGAATAAAAGGTTTAGATGCCAATCTGAAAGCAGCAGTGGTATTGTTGGGTTTTCTTTTCTGCATTTGTTTGTACCTTTTTCAAATGCAAGATTTGTTAGAGGTCAAACTTTTGAATTCTATTTGGAACTTTCTCATTAAATTCTAGCTTTTCTACTATTGATAATGTAGATGACTTTATTAGTCCAAAAAGTGTGTTACGTAAAACGCATTTAACAGTTGCATTATGTGCTATTAACAACATAAGTTTTCAAAAACTATTGACAGGTTTTGTACAGTTACTGAAGGTTGCAATAAAATTTAAAAATAAAGGTAGTGAGTGACCTTTATTGTTTTGCACAACCGCATCAGAAGTTGAGGATACATAGTTGTGGAATTCATATAGGAAATCCTTGAAAGAACACTACAGAGCACTTGTATTTCAACTTTGGCTAAAGAAAAAGAGGAGCTTTTTGAAAAGTTTGGCTAAGAGGAGGAGGCACTCTGAAATCTAAGTGTTATTTTTCCAAGCAGTGTCTTCCATTTTAATTGATTTAGTGATGATTGCAGTTATTCAAAGTCTCCTAAGAATTGATCTGAAACTTTACAATGTCCTAGCCACCACTGGATTCAAGTTAAATTTAATGAAATCTTTAGACATTGAAAATAATCACAGTTTTATTTCTATCAGCTGAAACAACATAAACTCTGCACTCTCTCATTCTTGACAACATGAACTAGTAAGGGGAAAAATGATGTTAACCAAACCCCATCTGCTAAATATTTTTTCTTTTCATTAAAAATAAGTAAATTCTATTTTATACACATTTAAATAACACTTTCCTCTTTAAAAAAATCATCTCAGTCTGTAATCTCCATGTTTTCTTGAAAGGTCTTTTGATAGCTGTGATGATTGTTGATGTAGAATAATTTTCTAAATTGTCAATTCTTGTAAGTTCTAAAAAACATTTTAGGAATGGCTGACTGGTTTGAAATAAGTCAAAATGCTCTTTCCTGGCTTGGAATTATCTTCTCTCTGACAAGAGAACCAAAAGACAAGAGGTGATAAATAATTTATTTAATTGTTTTTCCTCACAAGAGTGATCAAAGTAGCTCACTTAATAGAGATCAATTTTATCCTCTAAAAGTAAAGACTCAAAACACATCATCAGTCAAGGAGAAATATATTTACCCTAGGCTCAAGTGAGACCCGTTAGATTGAGAGATAGGCACACCACCATGTCACATACTCCCTCTATAAATCATAAATTAAATTATGAATAAATGTTTATCTTTTGCTTAACCCTTAATAGCCCAGCATCATTATGTTCATTCTCTATACTGTTATCTGAACATTTCCCATGATACTGACAGGAGAATTCATACATCAATCCAGAGCTTTTTTGGTTGGTGATCATTTCCTTTATTCCCATTACCTCAATGTTTAATTCAGTTGAGCTGCTTTAAGGAGAAATTTGATGGTAGTCACCCCTTGGGGTTAAAAAGTCAAGAACATTTCGAAGGGAGACATAGTTAACATCTTACCTGTGGTGGTAAACCATAGGCTTGTGATTCTTCATCAGAAACTGTGGTTATGATTGAATCTGTGTTTTCAACAAAGTTTTTGCCTCCCTTCTCAGGCAGTGGAATACTTCTCTCACCATGCTCTTCTTGACGACGATTGCTCAACTGTGTTAGCCAGTTTGCAGAATGAGCTTTCGCAGTAACCTTTTGTTCAGAAGTTGCTTCTGATTTTTGGTGACAATTAAAATCAAGTTCCAGTTTGGCAAATTTAGCCTCACCAGGAGAACTGTTGTTAATTAGTTTGTTTTCCTTATCAGGGTTTAAACTTGATTTATTCCAATTTCTAATTCCCACATGGCCTGCATTTGAATTTAAGGGATCACTGATGCATAATCTTTTCCTGAGAGGCAACACTGAAACATTCTTTTGTCCATTGAAATGAGTATTTTCAGTTTTATCTTCAGTCCTGTATTCTTGTCTTTTATTTTTGGCAGTTTGGTTTGGTTGTTTGACATCTTGTAAAGAATTAATAGCTTTCTGTGTCATGTCAGAGCATTTCTGAGCTGTAACAGACTGGATCTGGTGATTTAATTGGTCATCACTGTCACTGTGACATCGCTTTCTTGAATTTGATTTTAACCAGGATGTCAGCAATTGAGTTGGGCTGTGAAACTTTGAGGCAGCAGGTGACTTAGGGCTGGAGCAGGGTGATGACTGGGATCCAGAAGAGGAGGGAAAGGAGACAGAGGAAGGCACTATCTGAGAATCTGAGTTCTTATTAGGAACCACGTGAGGTGATGGACCTGAGGAAAAAATACAATCAATTTTCATTGTTTTGGGATATAACTGAATTTACAATGATGTGTGAAAGACATTTCAAAAAGTTTGGCTAATAATGTCAGTTTCTTCTTTTGCATAAGTTTCCTTCTTGTCCTCCTTGGTCCATATACAGTTTTATTCTTGTTCCTTTGGTTTCTCTCTCCCTTGAAAAACTGTTATTTCAACATTTTAATCCATTTTAAGACAAAACATATGAGTTGGAACTTTTCTAAAGTTAGTGTTATGATAATGATATCAAAGTTTCTCAACTTTTGGTGACCTATTTTAAGGACCTAAATATTGTAATGTTGGTCTGTAAATGATGTGAAAATAATCATTCAGTGGTAGCATTTCTCACTTTGTTTTGTCAGAAAAACAATTTTCATTTATTTTCCACGCCTTTCTATGACCCACACTCAAATTCCATAACCCTCTACAGCTGGAAAAGGACACCAAAATTTCCATGACCATCCAAGTTTTCCATTATCTGTACAGACCCAGCTGTATATGATTCACCTCACATTAATGACTCAAAATGTTGTAAGCAATACTAGCAGCAACTTTTAATGCAAATGTTATAGAGAATACCTGTTGTCAGGTTTTGCAAACTTGTAGAAAGCTTTGGAGACAAAGATTGCATTTGAAGATTTTGTGTCTTTTGCGAGCTTATTTTATGGGAGCTCTGCAATTTGGGAGACACCTTTCCAACAGGACTGGAGATTTTATTTAATCTTGGATTGGTGATGACTTTTGATAGTGGGGTCCAGAGTAATCTCTTTGACTCAGGGCTGTTGTTGGGAGAAGGACTTGGTGTTCTATGAAATCTTGATGGACTTGAAGCTTCTGCAAGGTGCATAATCATCAAAGTGAGAAAAGAATTCAATAAAACTGTTTCAAGATTGGGCTACATTTTGCAATGAAGAAATGTAAAATGGTTTCCGTGTTTACATAGCCTGATGTAAACACACGGGAGGTTGGGAGAACATGAGATAAGTGTAGGAAACCACGATGCGAAGCAGAATGGTTTCCAACTTATTGAGTGTTCTCCCAACCTCCCAAGTGTTTACATCAGGCTATGTAAACATGGAAACCATTTTACATTTCTTTTACAAAATAACTAATGAAAGAGGAACAAAACCGTGTTTACATACGCTCATGTAAAATGGTTTTATGGCCAATCAGAGCGCGCATACTATTTGAATTATTTTATAATGGATGATATAGACCAAAGACATAGTGCGGTCACATGCTCAACATTAAACATTTCAGTTTTGTTGTTTTTCCTTACCATTGATGGGAGAATGAGATCCTGTGCCAGTTCCTCTAAAGCTCTCACCAATGACATCATGTTTATCACTGTTATTTGTTCTGCAATCCATTCTCCTATAGATTCAGGGATCAAATGATCATGTAATGCAGTGAGATGAGTTTCAAAATATGAATTGAAAATAAATATTTCATTCCTCTGGCAGAAAAGTGTAATAGCTACTTTTTAGCTTTGGGGATAAGGCAATTTTTCTGTTGTTTGTGCTGTTTTTGTCTTGAGGGGAAACAAGCGAAAACCTTCTGGTTCTAAGAAATTTTAAATCAAGGTTCAAACTTAACAAGAGTGTATTGGAGTTGTACTGTGCTTTCCACTCTTAGCTTGTTGTGAGCATGAATTTCCAGATTGTCTGTGAACATGACACTTACCATATTCTAAAGCTGTTATCATCTGAACAAGTTATAACCTGTGGAGGCAAAAAAAAGAAAATCACCAAAATTAGAGAAATGTTGGGTTTACATTCCTCAACTATCTATGTAAAGGAGGCCTCAATTTCAGATAAACACTCATTTTGCAAAAATATCAACAACAGATTTCATGTCCAGCTTATTTGCTTGAAAAATCCTTTATGTTAAATTTAATTTCTAACTTTACTGTTATGTTTTAAATAGATTATATTCTTATCCATTTTTTTTATTGTCCAGCAACTACACACCTTTCCCTGATCAGATGGACACCATGCAACACTTGTCACCTCTCCAAGATGTCCCTTTAGCAGGGTGGGTGGGGCAGTAGGGTCTGACACCCTCCATATGAAGGCATCGTTCTTACTTGATCCACTGAGTAAGTACATGTCATCAGGACTGAGAGCTGCTTTGACATAAAAAGTGGAGTTCATGTGACCTGCGAAAGTACACACAGGCTCCTGACCTAATGCAGTGCAGCTGTACATGTAGATTTTGTCATCTGTACAGCTTGCAAATAAGGATGAGTGGTTGGAGTCCAAGACAAGCGATGAAAAACCTGGAATTATAACAGTCTTTTAAAATAAAAGTGTTATAGATCAAATAACTAGAAAATAAAGAGTCATATCAACAACAACCACAACAAATCTCCATCTGTTCTCAAAAAGAGTACTTGGTCTTACAGTGAAATAACAAGAAACATAGCCTGATCTTTCCTGAGTCAAGCTGAAGAAACCATGAGGTTTGCAAGCTAGCCCCTTCCCATTTTAAAAAAAAAAGCAACAGGAGACAAAAATCAGACTTAATAGACAATGTAGTATTACTACACAAGACAGATTCTAGAATTTCTATTTAAACTACTTTTGGTGTTGTTCTGACAGCAACAAAGGATTGAGTGGATGACTAAGGACAAAAGCCTTTTGCCCCAAAAGCAACAAATGTTTCACTTCTTTGGCAAAAGCAAAAGTATTTTGCAGGGATGACATTAATGCTAAACATGGCTCTATGGTTTTTGGTTACAAGCAACTTACCATGTTTTCTCCTGACTCCTTGCTCTGGGTAAGGAAAAGTGTGAAAAGGAAGTGGGTCTGCTTTGAGGTTGGTATAGGTTTTACGCAGGTCCCAGATCTTGATACTACCATCCATTGCTCCAGCTGATACGAGTTTCTCCCCTCCTTGGAATAGCACTGCTGTTACACTTTGCTGGCCGGAATTCTGTGAGCACATGATTTTAATTAAGAAATTTATAAGTAGGAAGGTGGTTTGAAATAATAGTGGAATATTCTAAAGAATAGCTTCACACTTGAATTAAAAAAAAAATCAGGCCTTCAAACTTAGTTGCAGAATTATGGGTATAGGTAAGAATTCTCTGAGCTCTGATGCTTAATGTACACTTGATAATGAGACAACTGACAAACCATTTGTTAGTCCACACAACTACTTTGCACAATAGACCAACAAACACCACTGTTATATCAAGTCATCTTTACCATAACTGGTTGCGAAGAGGTTGACCTTCTGGATTTCTTTTTCATTGTTTGTGGTGTCCCAGAGAGTTTCTCTGCATGTGCATTGCTTATTATATTAACAGGTTGACTGAAGTGTCCTGAGCGACGATTACATCTCATGTCCCATACCATCACATTGCCGTCTCTTGCACCTGAGGCAAAGACAACTGAGGAAGGAAAAAATGACTTTGTTAATTCTATTTACAAGTTTACTAGTACTTTTGACAGCTATCTGTGAAGACCTGAGATGGTTTTACAGGCAAAATAGTGGGCTAGATTCTACTCTTTGGATTCTAACAAAAACCAATCACTATCAACAGCAAAATTGCAAGACTAATTGCTCAAATCTTGGAGTCACAGTCGGTTGTACATTGTAATAATCCTGTATCAGTTACATTGCAAGAACCTGACTAGATGTCTTCACTTGTGTCAAACGATGCTGAATTGCTCAAATATCAGCATATTGCTGCCAGTATTCTCCTTATCAGGCATTAACCAGTAAAAATTTACACCTGAAGTACTTCTTACTGCCACCTAAAATTGCTTGGAATGTTGAAAGTTCAATGGGTGGTAGGTTTGCTCAACCAATTTGAAAATTTCTTTTACATGCTTAAATTAAGGGAGAACACTGTGTAATGGATATCACTGAATTGTTTTCAATACAACTCTTGCATGAACCATCCCACCAGTTTATTGACTGCTACAGTAACAATAACTTACAGATGTCATCTTCTCTGAAGTCCACAGATTTCACGCTACAAGTGTGCCCCTTGAAGACTGCCAAGCAGTCGTCGCGGTTGACATCCCAAAGTCTCACTGTCTGGTCACCAGATGCTGTAACCTGTTGAAATTCATCAGCACACTCATTACAATAATTTAATTTCATATCTGTGAAAGAAAAATTATTCAATCAGTTGTAAAGTAGCAGAATTATTTACCGAAAAGAAAACAGAAATCTTCAACATTGGACACAGAATTAATTGTCAGGTCTGTAATATAATCTCCATCATCAAGCAAAAGTAACACAGCTACAAGATAATTTGATTTAATCAACTGAGTTGAAAATTTAAATAGGCCATCGTAAATAATTTCTAAGGCTTTTGTTTTTTTCTTTGGAGCATTAGCCCTTGGTCAGAGGGAAGAAATGTCAGCTTTAGAAACTCTTTACAGTGGTCAATTTACATTATAAACCCAGTTAAAAAAATCAAATTATCTTGTATTACCCCCCACTGATGCAGCAACACAGTCTCTATAGAAACTAAACCCCCCTTAAAACAGCAACAGTTTTATTAAAACAAAAAAAAAAATTCTCCATAACTATTGGTTCAATGGTCAGCTGCCAGAGTGGAGGAAATGAAATTTGCTAATAAATATTGCAGATCAATATCAGTATCTGGGTAACTGCCCACCTACCCCTCCCTTAACTCAACAACAGTCAATTGATAACAAGTTAGGGTTAATGTTGGGTCAGGGGAGGGGTAGGTGGGCAGTTGCCCAGATACTGATATTGATCCAATATTGCTAACTTAATTTTTTGAAACACCCATGAATAATGATGTTCAATCTTCTGATGTCTCCTTATGGCTTTTGAAATAATTTTTCTCCAATTTACATCTTACCATATATTGCTCCCAGTGCATCCATGCAATATCAAACACTGCATTCTCATGAGCGTTCCATTCTGAAATTTTTAAAAAGTTCAATTGAATATTATTCCCAGTCTTGGGTCCTCAAGAGAAATGAATGAACATATAGAATCTGCAATGGATAATTTTACGCTCATACCTTTTATGAGTGATTTTGGAGATGTTCTCCTTGAATCCAGTATTTGAACCCAGCCTTCTTCATCAGCAATCCCCAACATATGTCCACCGAGACCAGCTTGCAATGATAAAATACATTTTAAAAATATCGACATGATAAACTGTTTGAGTTACCAGATTGCCAGCCAAAAACGAAAGAAACAGACAGTCTTTAGCTGGAGAAAACTTACCACGACTAAAACGACATGCAAATGGTGGTACATCGATCTGCAATTGCAAAACAAAGCGAAGCTCAGAGATTATTTTTGATTTTGTGTTGTACACACGATCAAATTTAAAGTTTTATGGTGAGCAAAACGAGTTCTAAATAAATAGATCATGGAGGTAATTTTTCTATACACCTACCTCTCTTCTTTGGACGAGATATTCATCATCTCTAACACAACTGAACGTATTTAACGCGAAGTCGAAAGGAAAAGCTGAAATATTCAAAGAGGAAGGTGTTCGCTTTGTGTACTAGTCAACTACACGATTTGTTTTAAAAACACACGATAATAATCCGTCATTTTCGCACTCACCCCTCTTCAGCGGACTAGGAACAAGTTGTCTATGGAAAATTGAATCAAGGAGAGTCATATTTTGTCAGTATTCGTCATGAATATAAACCCACGTTGAAATTTATCACGGCAGCAGAAAGAAGGAGTCTTCCCGCGAAATCAAAAGTGCGCGGGAAGGTTTCAACACTGGCCTCTGATTGGTTTGTTATTCGCGGAAAGATCCCAACATGCTCTTCTATAGCATCGCCAACGTGGATTTGTGGGTCAGCATATTGGTCAGCATTAGATTCCATCCACCAAAACCACCTTGGTCGAGAGGGACTGAGATGGAATGATGGAAAAAAATTACGAAGCTACGACAACATGCCGACTTATCCCGATGACCCAAGTGTATTATTTGTTTGGGAAATTGCGTCAAAACTTTTTACTAAAGAAATGGTAAGTATTAATTTATTGTTCGATTGTAGTATTATAAAACATTTTACGCAATTTTATGCAGATATTTCACGTATTTAAAAGGTGCTTAGATGTTACGTAGTTTTGGTGGATGTCATTAGGGAACATCCACCAAAACTTTGACCAAAACCATCAACAATATATTTTTTAAATTTTATCTATAGCCATTGTTAGATGTTCAGGGAGACAAAAGATTTATACCACTAATTAGCAGTTAGTGTTCTGGCTAATTATTTTTTATGGTGCACAATAATTATTGCTGACCGACCAAACGTTCATAATGATTATCATAACTCTTAACACATAGAATATGGTATTTCTGACGAATGAGTCTGCGAATAAGGCAGAAATAGATATTTTGTCGGCACGAGATACGACAAGGCCTGGGCCTTAGGCCCGAGCATCATGGGTAATGATGCAGTGGTATATAAAGAAAGTATAGCACGTGATGTCCATCTAGGCCTCAGAACCAACCGTTCACCTCTGGCTGATGACAAATTTATTTTAGTTTGAAAACATATTTTCTTTAGCTGTGAAGCCTCGTAGGATGGGCTGCCAACTGCTCTGAGTTTGGGCCATGGTTCCTACCCAGATTTCCTGTCATGTTTTTCCCCAAAGGGGTTTTTTCTGGCAGGTTTTTTCTGGCCTCTGTATAACCGTAGTTATGTCCTTGTAAGCGGTTGCCCATCTCTGTTAATCCAGACTTGGTGAAGTTTGCATGTTGGTAATGTATACCTCTTTTTAATGTCTAAGGAATTGACTGTATATCAGGATTGTATATGGTATATCAGTTGCGAAGATATGTATGTATGCATTCCCCGGGCTATATATGCCTCGGGTTGGTTCTCGGCAGGCTTCCCTAAATAAACTTATTTGGTGTACACTACTGTGTTATTTGTTGTGTAGTGGAGACAAAATAAAGTGGTTTTGGTGGATGTTTCTCTCCATCCACCAAAACCACCACAGAAATTTCTGCTTCTTCCTTACAGAAGACTGATGTGACCTGCTATTTGGAGTACATAACCACAATCTATTTCTTTGTATGTGGAGATATTTTGGAAAGTTCTTGAGTCAGCACCTTTTATTATTGAAACCATAATCATAACATGGTGCATAATATAGAATACAAAAGGTTCTGGTGTGGTAATCATGTAATCTTGAAACAGGAGAGTTTTTAACTGACTTAAACTGATTTAAACAAACATTTGCAACAAAATTCCAGGTCCAGAAATTTCTTCCACTATTTCCGCCAAAATCATAACCTTTAAGTACAACAAATCAGCACATTAGTAATTGTTATCAGGGGTCTGAAAATCCCATAAATCTTTCACATTTATTTCAAGTAACCTTTAATTTCACATGGATGAATAAGTATACACTCAACATGCAGAATGTCTTACAGTTTACAAACTATTTCCCTTTTTATGGATAGACAGTGAAAGGCCTTTGCCACATTGGTGAATCAAACCATTGTATACCATGCATTTTGTGATAATTGTTTGTTTTTGCTCACAATACCCAGAAAAATGGAGGGGATAAATTTAAATAGCAAATTCTATGGTTAAAATTAAATAACATTGGAAGATCAAATTAACTTTGTACTGTTTAAAATTCAGTTTTGGTTTCTTGCTTATTCCAGCCTCTTGATATTCAAAAGCATTCCTTGTCATTTTTGTGTTCTTCTGTGTACATAACTTGAAAAATAAACACAGAGAAAGGAAACCACAAAGGATTAAACTTGAAGCTAAAGCAAAGTTTAAGTTGAGCCATAGCTGATCCAAATACTGAGCACTTTGTATTGTAACCCATTTAGCAGTAAAGTTTATCTATATGTCTGCCAGCTTGTCACAAGTCTTACCCCTCTCCTTCAAAAGTCTATAAATAAATTTTTCTTTGTGGTCCCTAATTGATGATTAGTATATTACAGCTCCTCAATTTTCCTCTCTCAAGTCAAGGTTACTCTAAATTTAACAAAGTAATGGACTTGATAAAACTCAAACTATAACTCAGCTGGCTGCTACTTGCAACCTTAATTTCTAGATATCAGTATACAATAATCAATATGTTATAAATAAGAACCCTAATGCTTAATTTTGCAGTGATCACCTTCCTCCTTTTCATTTGCAGACCAGACTGGAACCTCTATAGGTGTGTTTGCTTGTTTTGAGTGGGGATGGAAGAAAAGGAGTCATGCCGCATATCTGATTTATTAAATCGCATTTGTTCTGTTTATACATGAGTAGAACTACCTTGTTCTCTGAAAAAAATAAAATTTCTTGCATTTTTATCTGTGCTTCGCAGTCAAACTTCCTTGTGTCTTGGACAAGAAATCTTATTTTCTTGAAAACAAAATCTTTGTTTCCAGCCTTCTGTAATAGGTAAATATAACAGTGTAAGATGAGTGACAGTGTATTTCTCAAGTTATTTTTTGGAATGTGACAAAACGGAAGTTTCATAGTGTGATAAGGAGCAAACATATGATTGCTTGATAGAATGCAAAAAATGCAGAATTGCATATATTTTCTCCTTTGTCAGCAGCATATGTTAGTGAAAAGTTCTTACAATTGTTAACTTCTAAACCATCTTCAATTTAGCCAAGATTGAACTGTTGTCACGTTTGTCATAAAAGTATTCTGAGATCAATGTCATATGACCCATTCATGTATTTGACCTTTCAAATTAGCAAGCCATAGTTGACAGAAACACAAAGGTTGAGGATAAAAAGAAATTATTATATACAGTACTTCTTCTGTATCTTTTCGTTTCCTTTTCTCTCCAGCTGTTCAATCTATGCCGTGCTGGCAATTGAACACTTTCCTTCCCAAAATTGGGAAAGGCACACCAGTAAAAAACGAATTTTTGCTCCTTAAATATCTCATGCATCTTCCCCCAGTATTTTGTGACTTCTGTCCGAGGAAGGAGGTGTAAGCATTAAATTAACCCGAATGATTCCACGATTGTGGTATCATCCAAGCCATGCCAGAGGACTTGAACTAGACAAACTAGTGAGAATGCACAATAACGATAGCAAAGCTTTGTAATGCTAAAGAGCTATATCAAATATATATAAATATATGTTCCCGAAACCTTTGACAGCTTTAAAGAAAGAAAACTTCGTCGTCAATCCTGTTTCAAATTCCGCAATAAGTTTAAGCGCCTCATCAACAGAATTTACGTATCCTAAATTATCTGCATGTCTACCATCAATGGTTCGCGACTTAAAATTCTCGCTATGCTGTTTCTGTTTGTTCCTCAAGAATCATGGGATTTACAGCTTCGGATGTTCGGCTACATCACTTGCGGATTTCCGAGAATCTTCGGTTATGTTTTGCAAGTCATTAAATATTTCATCTCAGTCCCTCTCGACCGAGGTGGTTTTGGTGGATGGAATCTAATGCTGACCGGATTTGTGGGATATGTGATTCCAACATGGCGTCCTTACTAAGCTTTGGAACTTTCACAAACATTGGAGAAAAATCTTCCAATAGTTCTGACAGCTGGCAAGATGCGAACAGTGCATTGTCAGAGCTTGATAAAGGTAATAAATGCTACTTTGCAGACAAGCTTTATTCCCAATATCCCAAAATTTATAAACCGTAACACCAGTCTGCAAGCTGTCGTAAGTCTCACTCAAGTGTCGACAACGGGGATGATTTTATTTTCATTTTAGGACTGCGATCAAGTAAAGCTGGAGAACAGTGTGAGGCAATAGTCAGATTCCCAGGGTTATTTGAAAAATATCCCTTCCCAATTTTAATCAATTCTGCTCTGCTAAAGCTGGCTGATGTCTTTCGTATCGGGTAAAGATATTATTTTTTTGTCAATTATGTGTAATTTGATCGATGTTTCATGCGAAAGAAAAGGGAATTGAGCACATCTGTTTCTTCGCATTCTGCTAAAAATCAAATAAAAACGTAGATTCCATGCCTATGTTTCTCCTTTTTTTCGCAGGAGTAATTTTTTGCGGCTTTGCATTCTGAAGGTTATTCAACAAAGTGAAAAACACCTGGATAAGATTTTAAATGTGGATGAATTCTTGAAGCGAATTTACTCTGTTATTCATTCAAATGATCCAGTGGCAAGAGCCATCACTGTCAGGTGAATAGAAAAAGGATTGTTTATTCATTGAACAGATTATAGGTTATTAGTGGAATGGGTTCTTCAGCTGCATATAGAGGCAACAAAATGATTTTTATGATCATGTGACATGATTGTGCAAGTGAGAGTAGCCTTGTAAATGAATGTTGTTTGAGGTAATTGGAGACACTTTTGATAAACTCAGCAGAGGTCATGGTCAGAGTCAAAAAAAAAAAATTCATACTCTCAAAATGACTTTTGAGGGCATGAAGGTTTCGATTCTCATCCCATGTCTGTTGAAAGTTGATTCAGTGTAATAAAGAATATTGTATTGCATTTGTTACTTATTTCAACATATTGCTTCTTTAGAGTTCTTGGTAGTATTGCTTGTATTGTCTCTGAAAGAAAGAATGTCCACCACAGGTAAACAATGTTTGACTGTAATACTTAGCAGTGTTTTCTCCACTTTAACCTTTTGATCCCTATGGGTGACTAGCTTCTAAAATCTCTTTACAATATATCCTCTGAATCAAACATGAAGGTCACGAGAATAAAGGAAATGATCACCAACTGAAGAAGCTCTTGATTGTTAAACAAATTCTCCTTGTCAGCACCTTAGGAAATGTATAGAGAACAGTATGGAGAATATTTATACTCATGTTGAGGTGTAAAGGGTTCGATAATTGCTTCTAATAAGAACACTCAGGTTGAAGTTTACATGAGTAGTGGATTTAATAGAGACAGTTTTTTTTTTTTTCAAATTGTTGAAACCTCCTCTTTGTCACATCGTAGCATAAGAAGCAGCTTGGAATCACATGATCAGGTGGAATTAGAGGCCGCAATTTTTGCAACGGACAGGCTTTGTGCACAGTCCAGGTGATAAATGTCTATAGAGGTCATAAAAAATTAAGGATTATTCCTGACAACTCAATTTATGGTTGACATGTAGCTGTAACAACTCACTTCATTTTGTGAAAATCTTTGTCCAAGTCATATAGTTTGGGTAATTTTGCAGTGTCAAGTAGTTTTTGTGTTTTTGCAGTGTCAAGTAGTTTTTGTGTTTTTGGTGAGAAAATGAGTGGAGTGTTTTACTAAGTGAGTAAATTTGTTCTGCTCTTGGCAACCCTTGTTGAAGATTATGACTAAAGCCTTCTAATGCTTTGTTATCTTACAATTGCATGTCTGACTCTTTCTCTTTTTTTTTGTTACTGACAGAGAATTTGCCTCTGGTCTCTACAACAAAATAGCACAGCTTATTGAAGGTAAGTTGAGAGTGTGTTAGTACAGATGCTTGACAATATTATGTACTTGTGAGGGCCATAATGCACTTATTGACTTTATTGTTTACCTGTTAGGGTTATAATGTGGTTATTGACTTTATTATTTCTCTTTTAGGACTGAATACTCCTGTGGAAATGAAGCTGAAGTTAATATCTATTTTCAGACACATGCATTATGACTTACAGCTGACTGCAAAGGTAAACTGAAATAACTGAAATATCAGATATCATCTTTTATTTCCCAGCAAAAACGCTCTAGGTTAACAGTGTTTGAAGTATGACCACAGTGACATCACATTTAAGCATTGTGGCAATAAATAGTTTTTATGTGCTGCTTATCAAATATGGTTTGAAAAAAAAAACTCATTTGTGTACTACAGGGTTTAAACCTTTCATCCCCAAGAGTGACCAGCATCTAATTTCTCTTACAAAATTACGCCTGAATCTGACTTTGTGGTCATGAGAATAACAGAAACGATCAAGAACTAAAGAATTTCTGAACTGTTACTCAAATTCTTCCTTGTCAGCACCTTAGGAAATTTTTAAAAAACAGGACAGAGAATATGCAACATGATGTTAGGGTGTAAAGGACTCAAAAGATTGGTTTGATTTTTTTTTTGTGGTCTTCTTCTCTGCAGGTCCATGAGTTATGTTCCTCTCTTCTTGCTTCTCATCCCACATGCCAGTTTGTTGTTGTCACCTTGCACACCTTATCTTGTCTTGCTGTATCATCAGTGATTGACATCCCTAAACAGGTAAGACTGGCTTGTTACTTAACCTGGTTGAATCACTGAACCAATGAACACATGACTTCTCCATGCCTAGTCAATACACTATTCAGGGAACTCTTCATGAGAGTATACAAACCAATCAGGGGAAGCATATCATCTCAAAAGAATGTAAAATACTCTGACTTTTCATAAAATACAAGGAAAATGTAGCAGCTAGAGGAAACAATTTAGAGTTCATAGAATTTTTGAGCTTTTTTTTGGTTAGCAAAGTTATATCTGTTTTTATCTCTGTTGAAATGATGAGAAAAGAAGCCAAGTTCTAAAGACTGAAACAAATAAGTATATGAAGTTCTTAAAAATTATCTTGCAGACTGAGTTGTTACTGAAGTACCTGACACAAGATCCTAGAAAAGTAGTTAAGAACTACACCCTTTCAGATTTAAGGATGCTAGCCAAGGGGGCACCACACATGTGGAGAATCCAGGACATCGAGGTACTGTGATACCTAAGATCTCAAATCCTTCACTTTGTTTTGACAAGAAACTAAAATTTGAAGTTGTCAGCTTTATAGTAATTTGCTAGGTCAAATAGTTATGTTAAATTGAAGTGTCAACTTCACTGCAATAATCCTGTCACTCTTTCATGTGCATGCCATCATAGCAGTCAACAGTCTCTTTTAGAAAACAATTATTCTAATTAATTTATCTTTTCATTTTATGTTACTTACTGTGATATTTGATTGCTCTAAAGTCAGCATGAATTTCAACAGAACATACATGAAACAGTTACAGTAACAAGACCAAAACAACTAAAAAAATAAATTATGACCATACTAGTAGTTTTCTGCAAGACAATCTGAAGATCTGAAGTCAAGGATTTCATTTCTAAATTTTCATTCAAGCCATTTGTTAACATTTGTCTCTTGTTTTATCCAGGCTCTCTCTGAATTCATTTTGAGTAGCTGTTATGATAACCTTACATTTTCTGCATTGAGGACAATGGTAACTCTATCAAGATCAGAGGCTGTAGATCTGCTCAAGAGTGAAAAAGGTAAATTTGGTGACTTTAACCCTCTCACTCTCAAGATCTGATTGTCAATTTTCCCCGCTAGTGGCTACAAATTTACTTGTAAATTAGTTAGGACAATTTGGTGTTAAATCAAAATAACAACTTCTACCTGATAAGTTCAAGTATTATCATTACCTGTTTGTTCAATATTATAATGTAATTTCCAACATTTGAGTGACATGGGAACTAGTTAGTCAGAAGTTAACATTCTGATGGCACTTTGAGGATGAATGCATTTCCACTCATTTTTTGGCCACATCTAAAGAGTGGTTTTTTAGTGGTGTTTTGAATCTGGCATAGCACAGGTTCTTTTTGTAGAACCACTAGTTTCAGGGTGCACATGTTAAGATTGTATCAGGATGTGTATACTAGAAGACTGACTGACTCATCTTAACTAACTTTCATGTAGTCAGAATTGGATGTCATAAAGAGAAATTACATGTTTATTACTTCTGGGAGTTAAAAGGTTAATATTTTATTTAAGCTTTGATTTTGATAATTCAGCAATACTTTAGATTAGAGATTAAAGGAAATGATCACCAATTTAAAGAAGTTCTTGATTGTTAAACAAATTCTCCTTGTCAGCACTTTAAGAAATGTACGGAGAACATTATGGAGAATTTGGATACTGATGTTAGGATGTAAAGGGTTGAAGTGCTATGTTGATGAAAATTTTTCTTTTCTCTGTTCCTGACTTTTCAGTCCTTGAAATCTGCCAGAAAGAAACAAATTCCTATAACTCTGCTATAGCAGCCTTAGCATCAGAACTCCTTGTCAACATTGCTGTGGCAGGAATTAAGTCTGGTTTGTTTTACAACCTTTTTTCTTTTTGTTCTATCTAACTCGTGTTTGCACATAACAAGAGGGTGTTGTTACATTTGGTAGATCATTTGGAGATGGAATTGGTATAAAACCAGAATTTTTCTTATCTCTAGCATAAGATAATTTTCATTTATGTGCCATTAAAAAGTTTGGGACAAGTTCTTTGGAGATATCTCTTTGATAAATCTCTTCTTTTGGACAGCATCTACCGTTTTCTTATGGTGATCATTAATACAGACTCAAACTTATTTAAAATTGTTTGAAAAGCCTCCTTTTTGGAAAGCTAACAAAGCATGCATGTATATGTGAATTTTTTTGTCACAAAATTCTTTCACAAGGAGAAAGTTTTCCACAGAATCATTCCATGTCACACAAAATAAATTATTGAAAAAGGGTCACATGTCACTGTGTTGTCCATTGTGGGCTGCTGAGCTTGGGATCCAGTGGTTACCTGAGGTCAAGAATGTACAGAGGTTATTTCAATCTTAGACAAAATACAGTTTTGAAATTTGATGTAATTCTTCCATACTCTCTAGATAAAGAGGACAGCAGCCTTTGTGAACAAGCAGCTGTTGCATTAGAGAGTGGTGCTGTTGTCTGTTGTGTAAACAATCAACTTCAGCCATTGAAGGTATTCCTTGATGAACCTTTGAAGAAAAATATGCAAGAACAGATATACAATAATCACAAATGATGTATTTTTTATCTTTTTCTGTACAGGTTTGTTTGTCATCAATGAATTGTTTGGTGAATAGTTCCCCTGAGGTGGCTCCCACCCTGGTTGAAAGTGTGTCCAGCTTGCTTCCAACTTCATCTGGTTAGTGTTCAATTTCTTTGCATTATTTCTCCACTTCTTTACACAAAAATGAAAGAGCTAGTGTTAGAGTGAAATCTTGCAGATCATCAAACCCTTATAATATATAGCCCTATCATCCTGGTTAGGTGTCTGCTGACATGTGGCCTACAGTTGGTAATCTGTCTGTGATCTGTTGGTCAGTTGTCGGCAATAGTACTGTAATATTGCCTTATTTATTGTAGTGCCCCAAACCTGAGGGGACATAACTACATTGTTCTGCTGAAAGGTTGTAGGAAAGCAAAACCTTTTAAAGCTTATCTTGACCCAATACTAGATTCTCCTTGCTGATTTACAAGAAATGAGTGTGAATTAGTAGGGAGAATTTCAAATCAGATATTGGGAGTTCTTTTTTCTTGTTTTGGTGGTGAAGAGAAGAATTCTAAATCTCTGTCATTTTGTTCCTCTTTTCAGGTCCAATAGCACTTGAGCTGTGTCATGTGATGGTCACTATGGCAACGCAGATTCCATCTTTACTTGCACCTTTAAGAAGTGAAATTGTTTCACACTTTGCCAAAGTAGTAGTAATTGCAGATGATGACCGCAAGGAATCAAAAGATTTAGTAGTATGTGTTTTTTGAGAGACTTGCTGTTTGTCTGAAGACCTGTTTTTTTAAATACTAAGAGTTTTTGTATCTTCTCTGCACCATAGGTTGGTATGGCAACATTAGTTTTACAGTCTTATCAAAGTGTTTCACACAATGAGGATGAAGATTCAGTTGCAAACTTGGAAAAGATGTTGCTGGAAAACCTGGGAAAGTTAACAACAACATCAAGATACTGGACCATGTTCAGAGTTGGCAAACAGGCCACAAGACTGGTTAGTTAGTCTTAGTGCTGTAACACTGTTTGGTCCATTTTATGTACCAATGACTTTTTGATTTGTTTGGGACTGCCTGCTCTAGAGCTCTAGACAGGCACGTTCTTATTCAATTCCTGCCCATAGGAAATCAATTTGTGCTCTGGATTAAGATGGTTAACCAACCAATGTAAATTGGCCACCACAAAGAGTATCGAAGCTGACATTTCAAGTGTTTGCCCCTTATCAGAGCAAATGAAAGTTACTTTGAAAGTTTGCTCTAATAAAGGGCTAATGCTTGAAACGTCAGCTTTGAAACTTTTTATGATGGCCAATTTATGTTATCAACTCAGTTGATAATACCAAATTACCCTGTTATACTCTCCTAACAATACAGCACCACCGTCTCTTTAGAAACTTACCTCCTTTATTCACATTTCTTTAAATAGCTACCATTTAGCTCAATAGGTGTTCAAACACCATATGGTTTGCTGAGATAATACACCAAAACTAGCCAATCAAAACTGAGAACTTAGATTGTAGTTTCAAAGTAGAAAACATCCCAAATAAACTGACCATCAGATTCAAAACTTTTGACAGATGAACAACTCTTTGCTTGACTCTGGTGCAGACCCTCACTCAAGTTGTCAAAATGTCTGTGGCTGTTCCTGATGACAAGCCTTTTTAGGCCTGCTTATATCTTAGCAATCCCACTTATGCAACTGCAAGGGCTGATAGCTTTGCTTCAATGACCTGGCATCCTCCTTTGGAATGCTTGATGCTACAATACTGGACATTTAGCCATCTTGAAACCTGAAAACTTATGACAAATTATAGTTATCAAGGTCCTAAATAATTTTCACAATTAAAAATGTTAAGCCTAAACTATTCCTCTATTATCTCTCAGGGTTTTCACAGCATTGCAGCCAAAATTTTTGGAAACCTGTCATCCAAGGTATAAAGTGTGATGTAATTTTCACATGAGCTATTTTAGTTTTAATGCATAGGGAAAGTGAACTCTAACTAACTATTGCAATAAATTGGCATCCCATCCAGAGGTCCAGAGGGGAGTTGTAATACTCCTTGTCACCCCATGCCCCCCCCCCCCCCCCTCCGAATGGGCCACTTGGCTTGATTACAGACTTTATCTTTCACCCTTTTTGCTTTATTATCTTTCAGGTGGCATCAGAACACTTCTACTTCTGGTTAACTGCCTTAAAGTGTTTTTGTGAGGCAGAGAGTTTGCTAGGTGTCCCATGTGATAGTCAGTTAATGTTAGCTAAACAGATATCAGAAGCTTGTGCCAAATACCACAAAGGCATTACAACCCTCAAGGTTTGTGTAAATGTTAATGAGCCAAAAATAAAACTGAATAACTTTAGATGGTCTTTTTGTCACTCTAAACCTAATTTCAAGTACTAGTGTATTAGGAGTCAATATCACCTCTGAATCACACACGAGAATAAAGGAAGGGATCAACTCAAGATTGAAGCTTGTGATTGTTAAACAAATTCTCCTTTTCAGCACCATTGGAAATGTATAGAGAAAAGTATGGAGAATATGCATACTGATGTTCGGGTGTAAAGGGTTAAAAAAACCATTCCGCTTTGAATAAGTTGTTTGCTTTGTGGTACTTTTTTCAATGATTTTCTAACGATATGATGATCGCTCTTCGTTTTCACCAGGCTTCTGTGTCTTCCAACAACCAACTGTCATTCCAATGTTCATATGCCAGTTTGAGGGCAGAAACGTTCCAGGCTCATAGTCTGCTCCTCGCATCTTGTGCCACCATGAAATCCTGTCCTCCGCCTGCCATTGCAACGGCTGTTGCCATGGCGACTGGTCAAGATGTTCAGCGGTTGAGTCACTTTGCTGCTCAAGTAAGTCTGTTAGGGAAGTGAGATTTCCTATCTGGAGGGAGTTTTTTTACGTTGCTCTTCTGAATAAATGTTAAAGCTGTGAGACAGCTAGTCTTCGTGTTTGGTTTTTTTTCCTTCAATTCATTGAAGATTTTAATGTGCTCACAGAATATTTGATTTAAAGTAGCACTTACGAAGCAGTACTATTTTTCCTTATTCAGATGACTGAATGCAGCAAAGTTTTCCGTAATCTTGGTGAGAGTTATGGACAGTTATACCGCACTTCATTTAATGCAGACCCTGTGAGCCTCAAGAACATCGAGACGTATCCTTTCACATGATTTTTCGTTGCTCAATTTGATCACGATAACGTAACAAATAAGGTCTTTTCAAACGAGTACCATTGTTGCCTATATACATACATACATACATACATACATACATACATACATAATTTATTTGAATAAGGTCATGATAAGGGCAGCTTTCGCTGATGTAGACCTCCTAACTACATGCTAAAATATTTAAAAAAAAGAGAACCTAATAACATAATCTTAAGAACTTTATAAAGTATAAAATATAGATCATCTAATAAATTATTATTAATGAAATAATCAAATATAAATATGAATCTAATAAATAAGTAATTAATTAAAAAAATAATCACTTTCAATAGTATATAAAATCTTCAGTTTTCCCATTTAAATTATTGCATTGTCCCTTTATGTAACTATTAGTTTCCATCAATCTTGATTTCTTTTTTAGAGCTAATTTAAAAGAATTCATATTTCGGCATTTCTTATTTTCTGTCAAATAACCACCGTTGCATCTGGCTTCATGTTCATCTTGAACCCTTTCGTCTCTTTTGCCACTGATCCTCTCCACGTCTGTTTGTGTCGTGCACTTTTTCTCTCTCCTGAATGAAGTCCATCTTAAGGCAATTCTAGTCACTGTTGGGAGTCAAAGCGCTAAACGTCTCCCTTGGAGATCGTGGTCGTGAAATTTCGAGGATTTTCCAGAGATATCTTGGTTTTTCTATGAAGTAGCAATTTGTTTTCAGTAGCATGTATTTTCTTTAACACGTAATTCAGTCTTCAGCAGAGCTGTTTATTGATATCCTACAGTATTGATGTACTAATGAAGACATCCCAGCCCAGGTACGGTCACTGATAATTTTCAGATTTCATTACATCCAATTTTGAAACCACTGGTGATGCTTGTAATCTGATTGGCTCTCATTGGTGCGATTTATTCACGAACCGATGACTGTGAATATATGAAAATCATATATGTGAACTGCGGTTTTTCAGAAATGAATATGAAAGCGATCTTCATAGTAATGAACACTACTTGAGCAGTAGTGGAAATAAGGCCTAAAAAAAAAATTAGGATTGTACGGATTTGAACCTGACCTTTGCCATACCGGTGGAGTGCTCCACCAACTGAGCTAACAAGACAATTGAGGGCTGGTCATTATGTTGGTTCGTATTAATGGCTTAATTTGACTACTACACGGAATTGTGTTGATTTGTTAATTTTTTAATGCAATTTTCCTCCAGTTCTGTGGGTGAACAACGAAACAGATCCTCAGCTCTGAGACAAAACGCACTGTCTTTGGCGTGTACAGACATTTTAGAAACAGTAGAGGTTGGTTTTGTCCCAGATTTTTTCTCTTTTTATCTTTACTTTTTGATGGTGAATTTCGTTTTAGTGTCAGGAAACCAAAAGTAATCGCAATGTCCTGTCATAACAAAGAAACAATCTCAAGAAACCAAGGAGAAGTTGAAATAAAGACGAGCAAACAACCTGAAGCGCGGGAAGAAGCAACTGAAAAAGTCGCCGTTGGTTTTCATTTTGCATCTGATTGGTCGAAAGTTCGGCGCGAGATTTCTAAACTAATCACTGAGCAAAAGCAAAACCGATGCAATGTCGAAGATTACTTTCCTCACTTCATTCAAAATTGCTCATGCAGTTAAAGTGAATGGTCTGTTTTTATGATAATTAATTTCAGAACCTTGCAAGTCAACTTGAAGCCCTTCCTCTTTGTCATTTGGTAAGCCTGTGAAATGTTGTGTTTGAGTATTTAATAGACGAAGGATGAACGCGCCGGCCGACATATTGCCGACACGCACTTTTTCCCTTGAGTTCTTACAAACAGAAAGAAATGAAAAAAAAGAAAAGCGTTCTTCTCATAGCAATAATCACTGTAGTAAAGAGGCTTCAGTTCTAAACACTTTAAACTGATTTGTTTCATGAATGAACTTTTCCAAACTATCATTTTACCTTCGGGCTCAAAAGATCACAATTCTTTGCCCTTACCGCGACATTTTCCTTTTTCTGGCTATTCTGAAAATTTCACATTAAAGCAAAATAACGTTTAACATATTAGAAGATTCTTCATTAAGATCACTTGTGTGGTTTACAATCCACTGACCTTGTTGGAAGCTTACCAGCTTCTTTTTCTTTCAGCAAACCGAGTGTCTAATTCGCGCTTCAATGACTCTGATCAAAGTACCTTTCATATTTCCAAAGTCCTTCTTTTGCAGCCAACAATCTACGTCCATCAAGGTAAGTGACCTCTCACTGGTTATTTTTTGAGCGCTTTTCGATTGAATGTCGTAGAGCTAAAACCAAAGTTATATCAACAACCAACCAGTTGGAAAGAAAATATCTTAGAGCCAACGAGAGCCAAAGCGCGGGAAAACGCACACGACCAAGACGCGATTTTTTTCAGTTTTGCATCTGATTGGTTGATAAAGTGGTGCGAGTTTCCTGTGCTGATCTTAGAGTGAAGTTAAGTGAAACCAAAACAGTCAAGAATTACTTTCGACACTAAAATGAAAATTACTCTAAGTAATGATTTTTGGTTAGTCAGTGTGTTTTATTACGGCACACAACTGGAAACTCCTTGACTTTGTGACAATAGGATTTGAAATGTGAACTTGGAGGAGAGCCACCGCGTCTTCCTCTGGTTCAGGGAAAGACGCAGAATTCACCTTTGACCAATCAACAAACCCTGACCCTTTTCACCCCTTTTTACCATCAGTATGTATATTCTCCATACCTACTCTTCACATCTCCTAAGGTGCTGATAAGAAGAATTTGTTTCACAATCAAGAGCTTCTGTAGTGGGCGGTCATTTCTTGTATTTTTTAAAACGTACCTTAACCCTTTAACTCCCAGAGTTGATTAACAAGTAACTTCTCCCTACAATATCCATGCACTTTCCAGCAAACAGGTAATGAGAATACTCAAATGTATCAGGTAGAAGTTGTTATCTTGATCTAACACCAAATTCTCGTAAGTTATTTACAAGGAAGTGTGTAACAGCTAGAGGAGAGAATTAACAATCGGATCTTGGGAGTTTAAGGGTTAATGTTTGATTAGTAGTGATTCCGTAAGGAGAAATTAGATTCTATCCACTCTTAAGGGGTTAAAAGGTTGAATTATTTTTGCAGCTGGCGTTATCTCCCTCGGCTCGGTCCCCTGGAGAGCCTATCACGGTCAGTTTGGATACACAGTTTGTTCTCAAGGTGGAAGGAGTAATCGATCATGGACAGCGACCAGGTTTGGATTAACTTCACAACTATGAAGAATTTTTTGGAATTAAATGGGAAGTGGAATTCGAAAGGGTAAAACTTTGATACGTCCCTTTTTGCTTTGTGCCCAGGCCTTTTTCGTGATGTCCAGTCCGTCTGTTTGTCAGTAACTTGGCAGGCTGAGGAGAAGAAGCAGCAAACCCTGGATGGAAAGGTTCGTCTATGGTTTAATTTGGAATCGTTGGCTGTGAATTTATTGCAGCGTACCAGAAATGAATGACAGTGCTGTGAAAGGATAAAAACAAGAGGCTTTTGGAGTTCTAGCTTACGAGCAAGCCCTTATTGTAGGTTCTCCAGCACGAGTGTTTCTTCAGCTGCATGAAAATATAAGGTCTTGAGCATCGCGAACCGGCGGAAGGTCTACAAGGTTCTCGCACTGACTATTAATGCCAGACCCCCCTCGGTAAACCTCTCCCCAACTCGTCTCAAATCTATCGCTCGTCCTGCAGCGCTTTTAGTGATGGTCCGTTCGCTGGTTAGTGGAGTTCGCCAAATTTCCTAATCATCCATCCTTTCATCTGTTCATTTTTTTCCTTCTTTCTCATAATTGCGGCTTTTTAGCTTCTTGAAGATGTTCGCTGAAAGGAGTAACACGGAACTGTTCTAAACTGTAGTTCCCTTTTTTTTTTTTTTTGTTTAAATTTGAATTAAGAAATTAATTTGTGAATCATCTCTGTTTCAGTCCCCGCGCGATTGTGTGACCAGTTTAGAACAGTCGGTGGTTCCGCATCACGACTACTTCAGTGCCCAATTCTTGCTCTCTCTGAGTACACCCACTGTGTATCACGTGATAGTGTCTACTAGCGTGATTGATAGTTCTGGAATACCGTGGAATACAGGCCCTCAGAGCTCATTGCAGATTAAAGCTTCAGATAATACAGCCAGAAAACAAAGAACTTCAAGATCTTAATGACCATGGAACGACTATCAGCGATAATGAAATATAGAAGTATTTCATGTAAATGTGAAATGAGATATGTTTTGTAGTCAAGAACTTCTTAGGGAAATAAATATAGTATATAAACAACACTATTAAAAGAGATTGAATTTGTGTTCATTGGATTGAAACTCGAGGCCAAATAACCCTTTTCCGAATTTGCAGTGCGGTCAGTGTTAATGGGGTCAGCTAACACTTCACTTCCAAACAGTATTAGTGTGCATATTCTCCATACTGTTCTCTATACAGATCTTACGGTAGTGAAATTTTATGAACGGCCGAGAACTTCACTGGTTGACGACTATTTCCGTGGTTAGACACATACAAACCCTTCTGCCCAGATCGATCAACATTAAAGGTCCTTTAGCACCACTTATAAATCATCTTAGAGAAATATGTTTTTCGTCCAGTCACGAACGTGGGACAAAGGAAAAATTCTGAGTCCCCATCATCTTTTATGTGGTCGTTACGTTTTACGTCGTCAACGAGTACACGTCGGCGAGTCGTCAGTGAATTTACCGGGTATCTTTGAGAGGAAGCCGGCTCACGCGACGAGTGATGAAATGCAGCACATAAACGACTGGAAATGTACCGAGCCAAGAGAGCCGCGATGAAACAAACTCAACCCCCCACCCCCCTCCCCCCCAGAGTCACAGCTGTCTGGCCAAAGCTAAGCCGAAACTGATTGTCTTGGCACCTGATAAGCAAACCCTAAGAGGATACGTGATTTTTCGCAAACTCAAAGTACAACTTCAGTAAAAGCTTAACAAAGCAGCAGTTGATCACCACTATGCTAAGTGTAGTTAGCCCTTCTAAAGAATGTGCGAAGCTTGCAAATAAGCGAAGTGAACATCTGATGTAAGCATTTCTTACGCAATCCTCTAGTTATTGAACGTGTCGACTATATATTAAATTTGTATATTTCGTAAAAAGATGAATTTCGTTATAATAGGATTGGGTAACTATTTCGTCGATAAAATTGGTTGAAGAAAATTTAAAACGTCTTTTGAGTCGTACTGTTCTTCGCCTGATAACAGCAGGTGTTTATTGCTTTTTTTTCTCGGACTTAATTATATAACTCGAAATTTTGTATCATGAGAGCAAGCACGTACGATTTAGTTTCGTTTTGTCGCCTGTAAGCAACATGGTCGGAATATTAAAACAATCGGGAATATTTTACAATCGAGTGCTCCGACACTCGTATAATTGTCATATCTGACTTTTTTTTTTTTTAAATTTCAGCCTTCATTTTTGCATACGTAGCATACACGTAGCTTAGCTTGCAACAGTTCTACCGTGCAGTAAAACATTAAAATTCATCTCATTAAAACCCAGTTTAAAATTTCAACCTGCAAACTGGTCGCGTTTATCAAAGCTTCGGCAAATACTCGATCCTTATAAGAAAATTTTTATTTAAATTTGAACGGCTTTATGTTAGCGTCGTTTGTTTTTACGATACCAGATGAAGGCCGGGGAAAAAACCTTAAATTGAGGTTGCGTTTTCTGTTAGTTCGTGTCTCTACCTCTATGCTCTGACGTCATTTCGAACCCTGTCAAGGCCAATAGCCCCAAGTCGTCACGGTCATGCATTCTAAGAGAAACCTGAAATTTATTTGGGTTTCTCTCTCACCAAATAATTGTTGTCCATTTTAGAAAAGAAACTTGAAACTTTTAGTGAGAAGTGAGAGACCATTTCCCTCGCGAAATGTCTCTGAAAAACAAATTTTGTCTTTAAGCAACTTCAGCTAACAACGAAAACATTTTTTGTAAGGGTCTTTCCCGGTGGAATACGCCCGCTCAAATTGATTGGTTCATTAGCTGCCAGTCATCTGTAATCATGGCAACAAGGATCGGAAAAACGTCAATTTTACCAGGAGTTTCACGGAAGTTCTAGAAAAATTAAATGAGCAGATGAGAACGAACGGCTAGAAAGAATCTCAACTTGTGGGCGAAATTGATTGTTTTGTGTTGGATACCTCGATAGAATTTAAGTGGGAAATCAGCTTCGACTACGTTCCTACAGCTGTAGTTTCCTTACCTACCAGAGCGACGACTTCAGAAACCAAATTGCGGATTCGTGGTGCAATGTGCCGGTTGGCGATTCCGTGACAGGTTGAAATAATTCATCACATTTGGCTCGTTCAGTACTTTTGCCGTAGCCAACAGCATAGTATACTCTGATTTTAAGTTCTAGCCCGTCTAGCATTTCGTCGATTTGTTGTTTGTATTTTACACATCACTGAAAAGATTGTTTACCGTGACGGTGATACGGTTAGGATCCTCGCCGTGTCGATTAGAATCTTTAATTATATCAACTTCCTTGGCGATTCGGTTGAGTTTCTCTGGATTGCCGCAGTGAAATGTGTCCGACAGAGGATAAAAGAGTGGAGCAGGAACAATTTGTTCAATCTGCCGTGAAGAAACAGCAGAGAAATAAACGAAAACGAGAGCCTGACATGTTTGTGGCAGCAGTTTTGGAATGCACTGTGCGAAGAATTTGTAGCGAAGTTTGCTCAAGTTACTTCTGTGTTTGTTCTTCCTCCAAAAAGAAGAGGAAATTGAGTATAAGCCGAGAGTCCAATGAAACAGATACGACAGATTTAATTCCTGATGGCGGAGATAGCACATCTGAAATACAAAATAACTCCTTGTATGAACTTCAGGAAATTATCACCATGTCTGATAAACCGCAGAGCACTGCAAGCGAGGACTCGCAGCTCGAGGAATTTCTTCAGAGCTTAACAACAGAACTGAGAAATTTGCCAACGTTTGAAGATGTGAATGAACTGTTAAGAGAGATCGAAGGCGGTTCATCCCACCTAGATGTTTTGGGTGACGAGATCGAATCACTGCTAAACACTAGTAGCGATCCGTTTTACCCAGGACTTCTTGAGGTATTGTTCCCATAAATTCTAACAGAGAATACGTAGGTTAAGAATTATATTTTATAATTTCATGATGATATGGATCAGTGTGGGAATTTCTGTACCAATTCTAACGATATAAAAGTTAATTTTGGCCCTCAAAAGTCCATCAGAATTTACACTGCAAAACGGAAGTTCCAAATTTTTGCCATACTTCCGCTCGGAAAATTGACGTCATGGTTCGTTCCTGTATATTTTTTATTATTTCAACCTTATGTTTTCTAATTTTTCTGTTTTTGTAATCTATTCTCTCGCATGCAATGTAAAAAAGGGAAAGTATAAGCTTGTAAATTATTTATAGAATAACGAGCTATTATTTATATATAGCTAATTCTCTGAGGAATATTTACATATTAAGTCAGATGATATATTTAGAGAGAAAAAGATTGTAGGAAAGGTTAGAATCTAAGGTTCACGAGCCAAATCCAAAGAGTAAGTGTAAATCTGGATTCTAATAATTTTTAAGTATAAATATATGTCAAACATAGTGTATCTGAAAAGTTTTCGTATCAATAAAAAATATATGATGTTTATTCAATTTTTTAAGTATAAGCTATTGAAATTTGTAGTCATTAAAGAGGCATACTCAGAACAGTTTTGTCAAAAAATCGTCTTTTCATGTTATCCACCTTGTCTGTTGTACTGGCATATTTTGAGAGCTCTTGCCTTTCAACCCTTTTCCTCACATATGTATTTGTCCTGTTCACATGGGAAAGTGGAATGGTTTGATTTCCAAAAATTAGATCTCTAACCTGTTAAACCCTCACAGTGGCTAGCATCAAATGTCTTCCTTACAACATCACCCCTGAATCACTCATTAAGGTCAAGAAGATAAAGGAAATGACCACTAAGTAAATAATCCCTCGACTGTTACACAAATTCTCCTGGTCAGCACCTTAGGGAATGTATAGAGAATAGTATGGAGAATATCAATACTGATATTAGGATGTAAAAGAGTTAAGTTAGCAGGCCAGGATGATCTCTCATGCTAGCTCTCCTGCCTGGAACCTTGTACACTCTAACATCACTATGCATATTCACCATACTGCTCTCTATACATTTAAACAGTTGAATCATCAACAGTGAATGCCTGCTGTTATTAAATGCAGAGGAAAGATGAAATATCTTGGAGTATCTATTCTTAATCAAGGTAGGTAGGGGAAGGGAAGATATTTTTACCCAAATAGCCTAAACATGACTGTGCTTTCTCCCTCTAATGAACAACAACAACTTTATTTGTACTCTACAATAAATCTATATGATACAACAAATATATATATTACACAAAAAATGAAGAGAGTACAGGCTGTCCATAATAACCATTGAGGGCTAAAAAGATAGTGCAGCCTTACTTAGGTTATTAATAAATTATTACATTAAAAGGTCAGGTACCACACACGTGCAAACACCACACAAACACAAAAAGGAAAAAGAAAAAAAGCTAGTAGGAAAAGAGAGACAACAAAAGAAAGCTAAATATATCAGTATTTAACAACAGAAAGTGAGAAAAAATATAATTTTGGTAAATCTGCAATCAATATTTAGCTGATAAGAATTGACTTACCGGTAATCTTTTTCTTAAAACTTTTGAGAGAGAGAAGCTTTATGTTGTCACTTATATCATTCATTGGGGACATGATTTTGGAACAGCTGATATTTTAAGAGGGTTTATTTTGTATCGCTATGGCATAATCTCAGTGGAAAATGTAAAAAAAAAAAAAAAAGAAAAAAAAGGTGAAAAATGTTTATGAAAAGTTTTATTGTATTTGTTGAAATGCTGCACTGTACAACCAAGTTATCCTGAAAATGACTGTTGCCAGAGACAGAGAACGAAATAATCCAAAGGCCAAGTGGAAGTCATTATTTTTAAGTAAGGAGTTGTTTTTCGGTCAAAGTCTGGTCTATGAATAAATACTTCAAGTTCTTTTGAAACCCAAGTTACATACACATTGATCATCAGTTGTTATCAGTTAGGTTTTATTCATAAGGAAAGCATCTGTGTTCAACATTTAAGTTGAGAATCAGATTCTCAAAAAAAAATACATTACAACAAAACAGGAATGTATAATTACCTATTGAAATTATTTTTTTGGGTGTTATGATTTGTGTTTAAGAGTATTAAAAATTGGAAATTCCATTTTGCTTTGGTATATCTGATGTTGGTGGCATCCTGTTATCATTGTCAAATATGGTAGAGATTTGCACGCTAGTGTGGAAAATGAAACAACGCTTGAAAAAAAAAGGATCAGGTAATGAACAAGAAGTTTTGTATGAATGAAGCCAGTGTTTGGACTGTTCTTGATAAATCTTGACCACAGAAAATGATTTATGTCTTTTTGGTCTGTCATATCTCAGGAGGGTAAGGGAGGGAATTTTTTTCCAGCCCTAGGAAAATAAAAAACCTGGGGTGTACAAACTCCACAGATCTTAACTCTTTAACTCCAAGAAGTGATTAACATGTAACTTCTCCCTGTAACATCTTTACATCTGTTTCGTTTAATAAACAGGTTTTGCCTCTTGTTGACAGTTTCATTTGATGACAAGAATCATGATTGACATTAATTCAATAGATTGATTTAAAAGCATTAGATTGTTTTAAGTCAGTTTTTCAGCAGAATCGAAGTGAGAAAGAAGTTATTTTATCGTTTTTCTGTCTCTAAATCTGCTTACCTGGAGAATCTATTAACCCGTAAAGTGAGACTGTTGTAACGATCCACCACAGAAGTAAGTTTATATTGAAGTTTTTTAATTTAGTTACAAGATAGACTTGGTTTGCATTTGTTCTAATTGCAAATTATAAATGTATTTCTTTTAGATCAAATAATTATTAAAGCTTGGTTTGATATTAAACGGTTTGTGTTCATTTGATCTAACCAGTTCTGAGTAAGGAAATAACATCATCCATCAAACAGACTATAGGAATGTTCACACTTGGCAGATGGAATTTGTTCACTTGATTTAAGACCAAATTCTTGTAAATAATTTACAAGGAAATGTGTCCCAGCTAAAGAGTAGAACTAACAATTGCATCTTAGGATTTCAAGGGTTGACTACTGACCTTTTAAAACAACTTATCCACTTCATCAGTCTAGGATAACCAAATTAACTTAAAAATGGATTGTCTCAACTCCATGACCTGCTATTTTAGCACAAGTGGCTGGGTAAGTAAAATTCTCAATGCATTCTAAAATATCTTTACATTCAGGGTTGCATCCAGGGTGTTTGAAAGCATAATGACAGTCTAAAGGATTTGAAAAGGAAAAAATACTAGCCACTAAATCTGTATAAATCATCAATCTGACATCCACTAATGTCCACAGAACAGACCTTGTTGAGTTTTGTTGAAATTTCTCTTTATTGACAGTGTGGTTGTGATATTTTAATATGATCCTATGTTTGCAAAGTAAAATAATATTAGAAGAAGCAAAAGACTTATTGTCAGGAAAAACTTAAGCAATACTTTTTTTTTGTATTTTTAAGGCAAGTGGGAGCAAGTGCTAGGCAGGCACAAAGCGATAGTCTCTTGAGAGATGACTCTCTCTTTGCACATACCTTGGGCTCATGTCCACTGGACTGAGCAACACAAAAAGTTACCCCCAATCTGAAAGCTCGCATCTCAAGGAAAACAGATTTACAAACAGGGAGATGGGCTGCAACACAGAATGGCGAACTGCTAACAAAATAAAAATCAAACCATTGTATAAACAATACAAAGAGCTCTGACACTGCCTAAATTTACTGAAGTTATTGACTGAATTCTTTGACCAATCACTTCATCAGAAAAGCAAACATAGGTCATAACCTAATTTTGCTGCTACAACTTGAGCAATAAAACATATGCTTCCTTTTTCTTTCAAGGGAGAAATGATTCATTTGATGTTTCACAAGTTATGAACTATACAAGATTAACATAATGTGACCTTCTGGACTTATTGCAAACTGTTTAAACTTGAACTACACGTTTTTCATTGGAACACCAACCAACTTCAGTGGTACAAATGAAGTGTTTTCATGTATGACAACATAATGCATTGACAACAAATCTAACGTTCAAGTTTCAAACTTAATGATAAACCATTCTAACTAACAGGAATGTTACACAAACTGCCTCACGATTTGTCCCTTCAACTCGCAGTGAAACTATTCTTCACCATATAATATAGAAATGTACAGCAATTAATTTATTAACTGTTCATAAACTCCTACTTTTCAATATAAAATAATATAAAATACATTACTTGTCTTTTTATTTATATTCCACACTTTTCCAATAGAACACTTTATATTAAATGATGGAATGGATGTAAATAACTGGTAACAAAATAATACAAACTCAAGATATACTGACAAAATCTTTACACTGAGCACTACACTTTCTGTGGATCACTGTTCAAGAAACTAAGCAAGGAGAGATGGTCCAAATATTTCAGATGGCATATGCCATAAGCATTTTTTTAACAACCAAAATTTCCCCTCTAATAAAACAGTCCATATAAATGAATACAACTGCCCACTGCTCAGTATAAACCAACAAATCTTTTAAAAAAATTGTATCTTCCAGCCTTTGGCCTTTTGGCTTCTGCAGCAAACTATTTTCAACATGAAATAATACAACTTATTGTCAATAATAGCTAAAGAGTGTGGTATCCATATACCATAATATGTCATTCATACAATGTTTCTGAATTGCCATTACCTAAAAAGTAGGTTGCTTTTCTCTGCCAGATTATCATGTAATTACAAACACAAAAAAGTACAAAAATACATGTTTCATGCAGATAATAATAGTATCTTACTCATTGGCAAAATCTAACTAATAGTTAAAGAATATCATTAAAAACTAACAATAAATATTAATCTTGCATTTCCTCAGGCACATCATGAGGGTTGACAATTCCAGGTACAGAGAGTTGAACTTTTCGTTTCTCTTCCTGAGCTGATTTCAGTTGCTGATCACGCTCTTCCAAATACAGGTCACTGACATCTTCACCTCTGTATTCCTGGATAACATAAACAGGACAGAACTGAGTTTTAACATCTATATCATCACACATGTACATACTACAATTTGAGGATTGTAATTGATAAGCCATCAAAATACACAATTCACACTAGAAGTTAACTGGTATATGATTACTCTGTACTAGTTGTTGTTGCTTTTCCTTTACAAACTAACACTCAGTGATGAATAAATATATTGCTGTTTTAAAAAAAATACAAATTTGTTACTGGAACTTCTTGGACATAAGGTGATCGTCAAATTAACTAGTCTAATAGCTCATATCCACTTTACATTTATATTTGAAACATTTCTTTCAAAACAATTAAGTGAATAAACACAACACAAAACAGAAAGAATACCTTGATTTGCACCATGAAGTCTCGTAAATGTTCCTTGAACGCTGGAATGTTTTGATTTAGATCAAAAAGCCCTTGAACAGTCAGCTTAATCTGTGCACTAACCAGAATAAAAATCACCATTAGAAAAAGTGAACAAAATAAACTCTGGCATTCTTACATGTTGAAATTGTTTTAATCCCACAATTACCATCAGAAATTTGAGAGTAGTTGTGTTAATTACCAATTCATAGTTTTCGGTGGGTTTCACTGTTTTTTTTAACAGATTCACTTTATTAACTTGAGAGCCTATAAAAGAACTTCCAACATCATTAAACTTGATATTGATCACATTGCACAAAGCTAGGTTACGGGCTGTATGCAAACAGGCACCACTTACTCTTGCAAATGAGGAAAAGCTTGTTTGAGAAGATTGGCTATGCACTCTTGAACATATGCCTAAAAACCAGGAAACATGATTTAGTTAAAAATAGTTAAAATAGCAAGACTTTCACAAAAAGTAGAAACATAAACCATATAAATTATAAACAAGCAGAATTGTAGGGCTTGTGTAACTACACACACCTGATTTGTGGGATACTGTGTTGCTTCTGCAGCAAAAAGAGGCTCTGAAACTTTCCCTGATTCTACTAAACTGAACATGTGTGCCAAGATTGTTGCATGCATTGTTAAACCTAAGGACACAAGGAAACAGTTAACTTTATCAATATAAGTTGACAGTGACATCTACTGAGTGTAAAAAATGGCCAGCTCACAAGTTAAGAAGAAAATCATAGCCTATGAGAGACTTGACCTTACTTTAAGGGGCATGGCATTTATGGTCACTGGGATGAGAGACTGCTGGTGTGCATATCCTTACATAGGCACTACAGTTAGCTTTGCATAATAACAAGTCCAGAAAGACTGGATACACTTAATAATATTCTGGAAGTATAAAGTGAGTATTTTCTAATGAAATAAATTTTACACACAATTTGGACCATGTCCAAAAATGCTACGTTTGTATTTCTTTCTTAGGGATGGCTTCATTGTTTCCACCTGTGTTGAACACAAAGTACCATTATTCAACAGTACCTGCTGTATGTGATGTGTCTGTGACCACTGATAACACGTGCTGAACAATCATCATGTAGTACGTCTGATAGAAACTCTGTGCTGCAGCTTCCTGCTCCAAGCTTTTTAACAATGAGTACAGAATATGAAGCCCTATGAAAAAGTATCATTCCTTTAGGTTGATTACATGCCCTGATAATGATTGGTTTGTAGTACTTAATAATTAATGCAATTTTACATGATGAAAGTACATACCAATGTCTGCAACATTTCTCATTGTGTGTTTGAAAGCCCAAACAATGGAATCTAAAACCAGCTTGAATTGTTGAGGTGGTATTGTTAATAAAGCTGAAAAACAAATAAAGAAGCAATTTGATATGGTCACATCTACAAGACTTAATTACAAGCAGCAAGACAGTTGTGTGCTGGCTTTACTTTGCCAAGACTTAAAGCAAAATTTCCTTCAATGACTGCTAAGTTATGGCTTCAAATAACAGCTTTAACAATAGAGATGTTCTTTGGTTAGAGATCATTTCCTCTCACCCCATGACCTGTTTGATTCAGCAGTGATGTATACAATAAATAAGAGGCTAGGTTAAATTTGGAGTTGAATTAACCAACCACTAGGCCAATGGGGCCTGTCAGCAAGAAAAATATCAGAGAGAAAGACCCTTTAAGGGTTTCAAAGAGAATATTTTTAATTACATGCAAGCCTTATTACCTTGGAAGCAGTGTTGCACCACTGCTTGGAGAAGGAGGAAGAAGTTTGTTCTGTGTTCAGGGAACTCTTCAAAGTTCTGAAGAACCAAAAACAAAATGGGCTATTTCAGCATTCATACTCTTTACAACTTACAGAATTCTTACAAGGTTCCATGATTTATCATACAAATAAAAACAATGGCAACAGTCACCTAACCTTATTAATCATGTCCAGGGTGCATTCAAACACAGCATCAAATATCTTTGGCACATGCTCTGTGACATTTCTCTGAAGATTGAATAAAAAAAGGAAATGGTCACGACAAAATTAAAGTCATGTTAACCAATTAAATACCAAACTACGACAACTTGTCCTTGATCACTTCCATTTTCCACAATTTAGTCCATTTACATGTTTTGACTTGGAGTTCCTGGTGGCTCTTGTGATATTTTCCTGAACTCTGATGGGTCATTGTGTATTTCTTGTATAAAAAAAATTTAGTAAACACTACACTGAACAGTCCTTTATCACTATGAGAACATTAATACAAACCTCTAATTTGTTAACAAAAGTTGCCATGGTACTCAGCACTTCAGGTTCCCGTGCATTAGGCACATTCCTCTGATAGTCACCCAGTACAGCATCCAGTAATGGAGGAATAAAGTTATCACACACAAGCTTTGCATCATTTGATTTGCCAACCCATGTGGAAATTAGTCTGAGGGTTTCTGTTTTCACTGTTCTCATTGCTCTTATAAGAGGCTGTTTTGTGACAATTTCACCATTTTCCGCTATTGCCACAGAAATGTTTTCACTAAGACAGCGGTAAACGTTAAGCATATCCAGGTATATTCTACCAAGCTGTGTAACAAAAGGGTGTCCAATTGATTTGCAGCCTTGAACATTTGTTTTCAGAATGTTTCCCAGCTGTTTGACAACTTCTATTTCCCTCAAATGATCGATATTCTAAAAAAAGAAAAAGAAATCTATGACTCAAAGTTGTTTGGTTTGGCCAGAATATTTTGGTGTAAAGCACCAGTGTTCACAAAGACTAATGATTAAGGCTGTGTGTCAACAAAACGCCAAAGTCAAAATCACATAACATAAAGAGGTAGCTGAAAAGCCACAACAGGCTCTGGATGTCTGGAAATGGATACAGGACCATCAACTTGACTGGTAGCCTATAATGTTAACAATGCTAGATCTTTAAAGTAAAATTCAGTACTATTCAACAGCTGATTCAGTTTTCTTAACTTACCCTTGTTGCTTCTTTGACAATGTTGTCCCAGGCTTGATTTGGAAGTGACATGTACTTCTCAATTAATCTCTCCATGACAACAGAATCCTGCAGATGATATACAGAACATTTTTCATGTAACTTTTTCTAAAAGTCTAAAAGGAAAGTCTACAAAAAGACAATACATAAACTTTATGTTACTCACAGTTTGTGCACTGATCATATATCCAACTGCCTCATAGAAAGTGTGAACCTAAAAATAAGAAGAGGGAAATATTAGAATGTTTTTAGGGTCTGTTTGCCATTAATTTAATGGAAAACATATTGAAAAAACAAATAATGAAACAAAATAGACCAGTAAGTTATTTCAATAGCACTCTAGATTGTATTTTGATCATGTTTCTTAAATTCAATCTGCCACATAATCCATGAACAACATAAAATTTACCTGCTGTGGTTGGAGGTCACAGATAATGGATTGTGTACTGTTTAGTATTTCCTCAATAAAAGGCATAACCTCACCAACCTGCACCTAATAAAGAGTGAATAGTAAGTACAGTTTATTTACAGGCTTTTAGCAACAGACTGGTAAAACGGATTTTTTTTCCTACCTGGGTGAAATGTCTTCTGCATTTCTGGGCTATTTTGATAAAAGTATCACAAGCCATGTCCTGGACACCGTCATGTGTTTCTATAACACAAAATACAATTATTTACTGATAAATGTTGATAAATCTATAAATTATGCCCCTCCCATCTAGTGACCAATTATTTCCAATGCTACCAAAGCTGTAAGTGTCTCACTAAAATGAAGGATACAAAGCTTACCATGCATAAACTCAAATAGTTTGTTAACCACTGTCTTCAAAAACTTCCAATGGGCCCTGGAAAGAAGAAATAGTTATAATTCAGAAATTTTTTCCCTTATGGCTAAGGTACCAACGAAACAAAATGCAATCACACATACAGTCATGCAGAGATACTGCATGAAATACGTATATTAAGCTGCATGTTTACACACCTCAAGAATCTTGGATACTGCCCAACAATATACATTATATTTGAGGCAATAATTGCCTTGTTGTCCTTCCCACGTTTAATTTCACATAAGCCAAGGAGATCCTATTAATAAAAAAAATTCCACAATGAAAACTGGACTATGTACAAAAATATACTCGGGATTAAAAAAAAACAATAAAAATTAAATTTTTTTTTTTTTGCTTGTAAGTCTAAGGAGTAGATAAGCAAGAAGATGTCTTAAATTCAGACTACTCATTAACACAGGCTTATGAAATGTTCAAGGTGGTAAAGTTCAACCAACATTCCTCAAGCATGTTGATTTATACCATAAAGGATAAACATATAATTTAAGAACAAGTCTTATTTTGTAAGATGTGAAGGAAGATATATCATTTTTATTCATTACCTTGATTACAGTAACCAAAAATCTCTTCTCATCCTCTTCATGCATGGCTCCACTGATAGAGCCAACTGCCCAACAAAGCTGTTAAGTAACACAAATCAAACTGTTTATTATCAACTGTTAATGCACGAAACAAAATTATGATAATTTCTGACAAGTATATCAAACATGAAATATTTTCCGTGGTTAAAAATCTTTTCACACACACAAAGAATAATTCTAAACGTCCTTTTCAAAATATTGCAAGGGAAAAAAATCTCTGAATAATATCACAACTAACCGTATTGAGATTTTTCCATGACCATTCAGTGCCATTAACTTGATTCTGTAATTTTTCTGTCATTATTCTCTCAGTGTCTTGGTAATCCAAATGGGTGAGATAAACTTAACATGCGATAAGAAAAAAAAGTGAGGAAGCTTTCCACATCTCATATTAACAATCACTGTTGCACTCTGAATTAGCATTAATTAATTAAATTCATTTCAAAATGTGTAAAAACATTTGCATAGCTCATCTTCCATTGTTATATTTACCTAAGGTTTCCCTCATGTTCTTGTACAGGTTGATAGCATCTGTATCCTTCATGAACTCCCTGACAACTTCTCCTTGATCATTTTCAACCACCAGAACCTGTTAAGAGTGACACAGCGGCACAATGAGTGCACATGCAACCCTACTCAAGCCATATGTGCATTCAGGGCTGCAATTCTTCTTCTGCAAACATAAGCTGATGCGGGTTTTTCTTCCAAGATGACAAACTTTTTCTTCAGGGTCTTTGCCTACCAAGGAGGCCATGACAAGAAGTGCTTAAGCAATAGCAGGTGTTACAAACTTTGTAGTCATGTAACTGATGCTCAACTTCAGTCACTAAATTCACACCTGTTAGCACAATACTTTTTTTGTGGAGTGAGATAGGTGATGTTGGAGGTTTGACAGAAACTTTACTATAGATGGCAACCCTAACTGTGAAAATGAGGAACAGAATTTTAAAAATGCAGCCGTTTTGCCTCAGTAGTGTGGAAATATCATCATTCCCATTCCTTTCCAGGCATCAATTTTTTGCAAGTGAGGAGCATGCATACTCATTTTGCCATCATGTTGTTTAGAGTAAATAAAAAAAAAAGAAAGTTGTACTTCATCTTGATTCTACCAGCATCCCACAGATTTTCTCACCTCTTCTGGTTTGGCCATCCTTGCAATCATAGTCAGCCGTACCTAAATATGTCATGAACAAGTAACAAGGAAATACTTGAATAATTGTGAACAGAATGACATATCACCAAATAAATCAACTCTTGTTGATTCTTCTGTGGTCCTGAACATAACATGCAAAAACAAGACCTTTCAATGTTCAAAATTCAGAAAGGTCATAGTAGGTATGGAGCCTATGTGCACAATCGCACAGCAGTTTCTCAATCAAGGTGACAATTAATTTGCCATCAGCCTGGTTTATATTCCTGCTGTCTCTTGTGGAAAATGAAGTAACAAGAGCTAAAGGCAGCAGTAATTTACTTACTTTGGACAATACTGACAAGTACATTTGTCTTCTTGGTGGTATTGTTTGAGACTGTGAAGAGCCAATCAGAAGAGGTGTACTTGAAGGGAATGGATTTTCACGGTATAAATCTGATGCCAGTGCATTCCAGTACTCCAAACAGATCTTGAATATTTCTGTCTCTTCTACCTCAGAGATGAGGACAAGATAATGGAGAGCCTGAAGAGGCAAAGAATAACTTTGTTTGGAAATATGTATTACAAGTACAACAATGCAACAATGGAGAAATGTAAAATGGTTTCCATAGCCTGATGTAAACACACGGGAGGTTGGGAGAACACAAGATAAGCATAGGAAACCATGACGTGAAGCGGAGTGGTTTCCAGCTTATCGAGTATTCTTCCAACTTCCCAAGTGTTTACATCAGGCTATGTAAACATGGAAACCATTTTACATTTCTTTTATAAAATAACTAATGAAAGAGGAATGAAAACCGTGTTTACATACACTCGTGTAAAATGGTTTTATGGCCAATCAGAGCGTGTGTACTATTTGCATTATTTTATAATTCTTTTTGTTGTCTACTTTGCAAGGTTAGCAAGGAATTTTGCCACCTCTGCCACTTCCCTATCAGCACGCAAAAAGTCATGTACAGTTAGATCTGAATTGAAATTTTATTGACTCTTCTTAATTGACTATGGCGTGTCATTGTACATAGATTTTGCCCTTGCATTCCAATTAAGTATACCATTAACTGCAGATAGGAAGTTGACACTAAGTATATACCACCAAATTCTTACCTCCAACAATGTTGTGTGTAGTTCCTCCTACAAAGAAGAGAATATTTAAAAATTAAATATGCTTCTTTAGGTATATTCAAAAGTACTAATCTGAGATGTAAAATAATTTCTCAGCCATACCTTCTTCTCCACTAACTGGCCATGTTCCTTTAGAAATGTACACAAGAACAAACTCAGATTCTGAATAAACTTCTGCTCATCGTCTTTGCCATTTGCATATGCATCTTTGATGTTGATTGTCAAAGGGAGCATCTAGATAGAAATTCAAATTAAAGAGTGAGCTCTACACTGATATGAACAAGACAAACTTTAAAGCTCCTACAATTTTCATTAAAAAACTACATTTGGTTTCTTCATGTTTGTATTCACATGAAATATGTAAGTGTGTATAACATTTACAAAGGCACAAACTGTTATAGCAATCTCTATCCCAAGGAGCAGGAAACCAGCACTTGCATTTAAGCCCTTAAAAAAGCTTGTAAGGGTCGCACACAATAAGACTGGCTGTGCAAGTTCTTCTTCCAAAATAAAGGGGCTAAAATGCAGGTGGCTAAAATGCAGTATTTAGCAGCAGGAAGTCACTGTATTTAAAGGATGAAGTAGCCAAAATTAATATTGCTATGCTTACCTGTTTTAACTGAGCCATTGTTAAAGAAAACAGCACTACAAACTGTTCATCATACTGGTTTGCATCAATGCCAGCTGTAAGAATAGTTTTAAAAAAATGCAATGGATGGATTGGATGCAGTAATATAACGGCCTAATAAAATTGTACCTTGCTACATTCACTAACTCACAAAACAAAACAATTGCAAAAAAAGTTTTAACTCTATTGCCTAAGATTACTTCACTAAGGATTAAACTAGTTCAGGGCAAGAATAGCAAAAGATTTCTGGACTGCAAACTTTCATAAGCCAGTTTTCAGTTTCATTCTTTTTGCAAAAAAAAAAAAAAAAAAAACCCTTACCAATTTCAGTCAGACACTTCAGAGTCACATTTCGGAACATGGGTACATTCAGAAACTGCAAATTAGAAGGAACTTCTGCTTTAGTCTGTACTTTTCACATCAAACATAATAAACTTAGCAATCCAATTATTAAGAGGGCTCAAAAAAAATTAATTGTGTTGTTATGGGTTATTTCCCAGCATACCTTGCAAACAAGAGTGCTGTTCAGCTGTGTCTCAAATATGTAACCAAGGGGAATCCAGTTGAGAAAACGTAGCAGAGTCTACAATAATAGCATAAAAGGAATGAGTTTAAGGATGTCATGCTCCACAGACCAACTGTTCCTCCTTCTAAAATTGATCATTACAAATTTATTTTGTTCAAACCATTTTGTGAAACAACAACGACAAGGAAAAAAAAAAAGAAAAAAAAAAAAAAACCAACAGTGTACCTTTAGTATATTCTAATTAGTGTAGAATAACAAAAAATTGCACAGTCTTTAGCTTAAGAACCCAGAGCTCTTATGTTTGTAATCTCATGCTGATGTTAGGTCTCTAAAACCCTCAACAGCTATCCACAGCTGTTCTATTCAAATGACTCCCTTTTTCTCTTTCTTTCCTTTTTTTTTTTTTAGGGAAGGGTTGCAAAAACATCGGAGGTTACAATATCTCCTTGGTTTACATACCACTCACCCTGTAATCAGGGTTTGTACCCTTTTTATGAAACATATTTCGTAGACTGTTCCAGGATTTAATTTTATTTTTCCAGGGCTCCAAATTTCAACTTAAATCTTATCACTTCCAAAATTTCAAAATAAATCATAGTCACAGTCTATATACATTTCTTATAACATAAATTCAGAAAACTTTATTACTTGAGTTATGCAGATTTCCAGGACTTTCCAATCCTGGAAAATTACAAAATAAAATTCCAGGACTTCCCAGGTTTTCCAGGACCCAGGCAAACCTTGGGTAATCACAGAACTAACAGGAGTTGAGTTATAATGTAATAAGCTGCTAAGTAACACAATCCACTGACCTCCAATGTTGCACCAATAAGAGTGACATTCTGAGAGTTGCCCTAAACAAAAATATATTGAATAGTTTATAATGAAAGTGCTCCAGTAGAGCTCAAAATCTGAATGGCAAAATGTTTCCTGGCAAATAATTCAAGTAGGAGTAAATCATCTGCATGACTTCTCTGCAATAACATTATTTTTCTCAGGCATGTAAGATCAGAAATAAACCTAATGACAAATAAGATCACAGAGCCATAGTTAATTATATCAAACTGCATGTGGAAAGTGTCATGTCACTTGTAATTAGAGTGAGTATTCCAACATGTAAAAATTAAGTCCATAACCTACCAGAACAAACTGGCAAAGGGTAAATATCTGCAAGAATTCACTGCACATGCTGTCCTTCAAATGTTTTGCCTTTGCTTGTGTCATCTGACCACTGGAGAAGTCAAAAACTTCCTCACTGAAAAAAATTAACAAACTCATTAGGTCATGGACACTTAATTAAAAAAATAATTACTCAAAAATGCAATTCAAATTAATTTCATATTTAATGACAAACTTTCCATAAAAGAACTGCAGTCAAGAAAAACAAATGTTTGAAAGACATTGATGGGCCCAAAAGTGAGCAATCAGGACAACTGACCTTTATATGCATATTTTCAAAATGATTTGCAGGTTTCTTTTTCAACATAGTTAGTATTTCATTTGTAAATAAACTACGTTCTAACTAGATTTTTGGCAATTTTATTCATCTTGACCTGGTCTTTATAATAGATGCAAGACAAAAAAAAATCTTAATTTTCTTTCTTGTGGTTAAGGATTATTTGGGTCTTGTCTTAGTAATATTTGCATAGAATTGTGTTAAAAGCCTTCCAACAACACCAAAGGTTTAAATAAATCTGTAATAACAAATAGTAACTTTCATTCATCCCAAATCATACAATCCTTCAAATTAATTTTTAATGGTTACATAGAGAAACACCTACCTGAGAAGTTTAAGAATCACCATGTTGTTCTGGCAGAGAGACTCGTTTGCTTTACTAGCGCCAACTATATCACTGATAAAACTTGGCCACTTCTTTGGCCATTCATGCTTCAAAATCTACACAAATATAAGAACTAAAATTAAACAGACTATAAAAGTGGAATTAAAAAAACAATGCCACAATTCAACAAACAGCAATTCATTACAACATTTTAAATATTTAAATCACTTTAAATAATAATATGCTATTCGCCAAATCAGACTTAGTGAAATAAGGTGCTAAACAGTAAGGCCTGATTTTCAATGCTCAAGCAAGCAACTACAATATGCAACCCAAACCTGAGGAACAAGGAACAAAATCAAGTGGTCCATTGATATGGTACTTAAATTCAACTGAAAATGTCAGTTTAGGCACTCATGGTGAGAAGTTATGTCTGGCAACCAGCCATTCTCTCCTATTACCCATAAACACCTGTCATAAACAGCATTAGCTGACTAAATAATCAATGTTTTTGACAACTTAGAACTTAAAATACGACAGATCTCGTTTGCAAAGACGAACACAACCGTCTTCTACCGAAATAAATGTCGCTTCTATACCTGACCACTGAAAGTAGCATTCTAAATGTGAATATTTTTGGCGGGAATCACCCTTTAAAAGGTAAACGGACACCTAAGTTCACATACCTCCACTAAAATCATATTCAACTTTCCAATATATGTTTTTTCTTTCTGAAAATAGAATAAAAATTTAGTTTACTGAAGAGGAGACTTAAAACTTCGCAGCGAAGACAGAGTATTAAACAATTGTCACGCGAAAACAAAAACCAACTTTGTAAACAAAACTACACTAACACACCTCCAACATATCGCCTTCAGACGAGATTTTTATTATGAGCCCTACGATATATTTCTTAATCCCTGAAAAATAAAAAATAAAAATCTTACTTTACCTTATGAGAAGGATTTCTTTAATTGGTTTTACTGTCAAACCATGGAAATAATAATTTATTCTGACAGACTTATAGTAAACTTTCTACTGGCTGACTAACCTTCGCACTGCTCGGACGGAAGAACTTTCCATCGCGTCTTGATGACTGATTCGAGTATTTGGAGCGCGAAATACTGGAATAAGAATCATTAGAATGAATCAAAAAAATTATAAATTTTTTGGAAAATCCAGATATTGAAACCTACCTTAGTCTGCTGGTTATTTGAAAATTCGAGTATTGTATCGACTCTAGTCCAGGCGTCCGGGTGCTGTTTGAGTTGAGTTAGGATCTGGTCTGCCATTCGTTGCTGATGAAGCGAAAAATAATCCGTCAATCAGACGGCCATTTCCAAAATCTGCACATGATACAGTCATAAAATGAACGGAAAATATGTATGAACCTGTGGTCCTTGTGCCATGTAAAAACACGAGACAACCGAGTCTAGTAAAGTTATATCGAGTTTTTGCGTAAAATCCAGCAGCTGCGTGGCATGCTCTATGGTTGCCATTGCTGTAGGCATTGGAGCAAATAGACAGATCACGAGAAATAAATATAATCTGGATATAAACGTAAAAAAATTACGGGAACAATTTTCTATGCGACCTTCTCGGAGCACTGGATGAGTTTATCGGCGGACACCGCGGCCAGTTTGCACCGCTTTTCCCGGTTTAAACCAGTCATAACGCTACAAAAGCCCGGATGTAACAGGTTTTGGAGCCCTTTCTCTATCTCTTTCTATGAAACGTCGTTGAGGGAATGAATGAGTATTGAGATCTCTCAACTCGTGATCACTACAAAATAGGAATTTTTTATTGGATATTATATTTCTGCTTATGTAACATTTATAGAATATGAGCAATCACGAAAGTTCACGAGTCGAAGGGTGATCAACGAAGATGCCATTGTTTTCAAATACAAAAATAGTAAATTTGACAGTTCAGTAAGCTATTTCCGCTCTGTTGATAGTAAAATCCCATTCACGAACGCGGCACGTGCACCACTCATGAATTAATTAAGCCCGCCTCGTTTACGTGCTCGAAAGCGTCTGCATTCGAAACTCGTCTGATCGTATATGTACTTTACAAAGACCTGAACCCGTGTTCGAGAACTTTGGCCCGACGTTTACTCAAATTGCAAGGAAGTAAATTTTGCATAAAGAAAATTGAGAGAAATCAGCAGTAAATTCTGCCGTACATGTATCCATGAAACGATGAAACGTAACTTTTGTTTTCCTTCATCGTCTCTTAGCAAAAATTTTTAACATAAACTTTAGAGAAAATTAACCTTTTGCTCGTACCCTTTAAAACTTATTTCACCCGGTCCAGATCTTCATTCAATAGGAAACTAAGATACATGAGCTTCAACAGTGAACACGTTTCAGCGTTGCGAAATTGATGTTCTAAACACGTATAGGAATAACGACTTTCGTGACTGACCAGGATGACGAGAGAATCAAGTCGACTTCCGGTTTTATTCCTGCATGAAGGCGCGCAAGGTTAGCAGGGAAGGCAAACCGTAAAGAAAGAAATGAAGGGATGGCGGATAAACCATGATAGTTTTTCACAAGAAAAAAGACCATAATATATCACTAAAAAGAAGCGGGAAATACAACCAGCTGAAAGAGGCTGACTAAAGGTATATTCAGTCAGTATGATTGTCCTCAAGAACGCTAGAATGGCCGAACAGCGCTGGCTGTTGCGAGCGTGAGTCAGACATGCGTTATTGCTATTAACGGGTGAAGGTTTTTTCTACTAGTCACATTTCTTTCAAGATGTTGACATTAAAATGTAGAGAAAAAAAAAAACGTTGAAACATACTACGGTCATCAGATTCGTAACTTTTAAAATGCTTTAGCTGATCAGGCTAGGTAGATATCAGAAAGAAGTATTTCAGAGGGATATGTCTTAGTATGGTGAGGTCAGATGTTTACGGGAAACTCTGTAAACAATTGTTCAGACGTTCTCGTCTAGTGCGCATCGATTTTTTTACATTTGTTTTTTCGGCGTTTGCGGAAACGAAGTACATTATCTGCATAATATATTGTCAAGTTCGTGGACGTTTGCTAATTATAAAGGGGTGAATGTTGAAACTCCGTCCTCCCTTGCTTTTCGTACATTAATGTATTAACCTACAGTCTTTTACCTCTAATTAAATGAAGCATGTCCGAACGAAAACCTTTAAAAAAGTTTGTTAAAGGATGACTTGGAAATAAGCGTGTGTACTTAGGAGACGAAAGTGTTTAATTTTGTCTCCGTTTGCACCCATCATACCGGAAAATTTTGAAATGCACCTAGATTATTTAGAAAGATCAAGTTGTGCTTTAGAGACAGCAAAAAAATAAACATGGAGTACAATGAGAGAGTGACCAGCATCTAATTTCTCCTTACAGTATCACCCCTGAATCACAAATTAGGCTCACAAGAATAAAGGAAACGATCACCAACTAAGAATGCTCTTGATTTTTAAACAAATTCTCCCTGTCAGCACCCAAGGAAACATATGGAGAACAGTATGGAGAATATGCATACTGATGTTAGGGTGTAAAGGGTTAAATCACAATTTATATTCCATTTGAATGAGTAGTAGCAATAGCATTATGCTTTATTCGACTGCCACTCAGTGGATCAGTTATATATTAATTGGCATCAACCCAACTCTTATCCAAATGCTTATTTTAGTTTTACGGATGAAACAAGTTAAATAGTCTGTTATAGCCAAGAATCATCACTGCAGCCAATAACAGCCTGAAAAAAAGCCAGAGTAAGAAAGTCAAGATTTTGCTTTGAACCAGATCTAATAAATGTTTCTTTTGTAGTTTGTTCTGCTGTTTTTGTCATGGATTTGTCAGTTGAACAGGAAAGTCTTGTGGCAATTGGCTCAGAAGCATTTCCAACATCTCCTGAGATTCTCTCAGAAGAATCGCATTCTTTGATAGCATGTTCATCAGATGAGTGCTCAAATGTAGAGGCTAAAGAAGGTAATGATAGTGTCTGAAACAGATGAGCCTAGTTGGACAAGTTGTCTTACGCTCAAGTGATAGCCCAAAAGGCACAACTTACCTTGATCCCTTTGCTGAAAGAACTTTTATTAAGTACTGCAACCCCCCTCTCCCCCTCCTGGATAGTGACATTGCCTTGTGCTTCAACGTCAATCCTGTTTTAGTTTGGTCACAAGTAAATTTTATTGGGTATTATCTGTCAACACAAGTTTACATTCAATTTTGTTGTTGCTTCTAAGGATCTGGAGTGTCTTCCAGTTGTTCCTCTGATGTGATGCAGTCAATTCCAAATGAAATAATAACTGAGGGAGGGAATGAAGAGCAACAGTGTGTCACCATTGTGACAGATAGCATCAACTGCAGCTCACCACAAGTGTTAAATGATAGAAGTGAAGAAACAGATGCAGAGGATACAGGTACTATGCACTTGAATCAGGCTATAGTTTACATTCATTGCTTGTTGTTTTGGTTAAAAAAATGTTATTGTATTATTCATTTCACTTGTGGATAAAGCAAAAGTGAAATGCACAATAGCTGACTTTCAACCAAAAAAATAACAAAAGTAACACTTTTGTCCTCTGTTTTTTCATTACAAGGCTTATTGTACATTCAGAACTGCAGCTCACCAGAGGAAAGTCAGCAAACTCAAATGCTTGTGTTGCCCAGGTCAAGGGAAGCAACCAAGTAAGTACCAAGTGTTTGATAATTTTGTTTTGAAGTTTTTCTACTTGCTCTCCTATCTCTGAGCATATAAAATTTCAAAATGTTTTATCTATTTTGAAAATATTTCTTTAAAAATCTTCATAATTATATTACTTGGAGAAAATAAAGAAAAGAAGGAAATTAAAAAACAAATTTAGGTTACTAATGCAGTTTCCCCTTATGTCAACTAGAAATCAATCACGGTTGTTTGAATGTGATTATCCTGATTGTGGAAGAACATTTACCACCGCAGCGCATCTAAGATACCATGTGCGAACACACACAGGAGAAAAACCATACTCATGTTCACATGAAGGATGTGGCAGGAACTTTACATCATCTGGCTACCTACGATATCACCAATGTACACACAATGGAAAAAGGACATTCAAGTGCCAACACCCAGGATGTGACCGTGTATTTGCATGGCCAGCACACATGAAATATCACATGAAGACTCACACAGGAGACAGAGCTTATCATTGTTCTTTTGAAGGTTGCAACAAAAGCTTTTATGTGTTACAGAGGCTTAATGTTCACATGAGAGTACACACAGGTGAACGGCCTTACACATGTAATGTGGAAAACTGTTTGAAATCCTTTACAACACAAGGAAATTTGAAGAATCATATGCGCATACACACAGGTAAGTCAAATACAGGATTCTCAGTTGAAGATAACACCTGATAAATGATCTCTCTCTTCCTTAAAATTTTTTAACTTCCCATTGTACCTCACTCACCCTTTGCCTTTTTGTGCCAACTTCCGATATCCTTTAAGAACTCATTCAAAACCCATCAAATTTTAATGGACAATCCCAAACCTTCCTAACTTCACTTATTAGTTGCTATTTATAGGTTCATTCTTGATGCTCTTCTGATTGCTCACTTTTACCACTTTTTACCCATTAACAGGGGAAAGACCTTACATGTGTACTTATGAAGGATGTGGTCGCACTTTCACTGAACACTCTAGTCTTCGGAAACACAAGCTTATACACACTGGAGAGAAACCATACGTCTGTGAAATCTGTGGCAAGACATTTAGTCAGAGTGGAAGCCGCAATGCTCATCAAAAGAGACATGCAGATGCAAACAAGAGTGACAAGAGAAGCAAGAAGACAACAAGCAAGAGTGGTACTACCACACAGATTACTGAGGATACAGAAAGTGGCCAGATGCTTCAGCACCTTGATGATATGGAAGATACAGGTATAGTCCTTTTTCATGTTAGCAGGCAAGCGTAGTCTTTTTGTAGAAACAAGTCATAACACAACATGCTCTGTGAGGGTCAAAGTGTTTAATATAAATTTATTAATTTTTTCTAGCTACAGCGGTACAAGGAGAGCATTTATGTGAAGTTAAGCACTTAATCAAATAAGCAGGGTACTAACAAAATCCTAGTCTTTTTAGCCTTCTGGGGAAAAGGAGATTGGTTTTGGTTATCAGAAGGGTAGAAAAATTGGGATATGACTACAGTGTTCCACTAGGAAAGGGAAGGCAGTTTTAAAGGTACAAAGTTTTGTAAGGAGCTGTGGTGCTGTGTCTATTTGGCTGGTGTCAGTTGACGAATGAATGTAATTTGGCCATTTGCTCTGACAAAAGGACTAATGCTTGAAATGTCACCTGTAGAGACTACTTATGGTGGCTAATTTACACTGTCAACTTAGTTGATAAACCAATTTATCTTGGAAGACAGTTTAAGTTTGATTCAACTAGAGTTTGGAGAAACTTTAAGGTTTGAGCAATCATGCTTTTCCCAAACTTCTAGTGAGGTACAGATCTATTAGTTACCTGGCCTATGGACTAGTTTTATTTTTGCTATTGTTCTGGAAACTGAAAAGTGCTGTAATTTTGTTTATTTTTTTTATCTTTAGGAGGAGAAGATGAGCAATCCATTACTTCCCAAGCCCTTGTGTACTCACAAGGAGAGCATACCATAGTAACACAAGCATCAGGTGACCATTTGGTACTGGCTCAACCCATTGTAGCTAAGGAAGTGTCCATAGAAACCACGCCAGTTCAGACAATGTCTCTGCTAGTGCATGCCACTGATGACCCAATGGTAAATCAAGATGGTCTCGTGCGGGCAACTGCTGATGTTGTGTCCCTAGCAGAAACTGTCGTGGCTCAGCAAGCTGTCATTCACACCATGCTAGATGGAGCAGCCATCATTCCCACAAGTAGCCAGTCAGAGATGTCTGTTGTGGATCAGGTGTTGCATCAGTCAAATGTTGAGCATATGATGCAAGGTGTTGTAAGCCAACACATCCTTGCTGGGCAGATCCAGCTGCCTCTTTCTGTTGAGTTGGAACCAGGACAAGAACAGAGTGGGGTTGTACCCCATCTGACAGTGGACCTGTCTGGGCTCATTCAGCAGACCGATGAACAGTCTGGACAGGACAGCGAGGATGAGGAAGTGGTAAAAGAGCATGAATTTCATATTGTAACAGATGATAAACAAGATATGCAAGAAAACAGTCAGTAATTATTGTAACACATTTATGGTGCTCTGCTATTCTTAACTCCACAATTTATTTAGCAAAATATGTGACTAGTATAATAGATAGAATTAACAAATTAAAGAGTTAGTTTGGTTTATTATACAATAAAAGAATAGTTGTCATGGAAACATTTGACCCTCATTTGTTAAACCAACTCTTTGAGAACACAACACTAAATTATCACTTTTTGCCACAATATTGATTCATGTTCACTGTTGATTTTGGAATCCATGTTTGTCCATTAAGAAATTTGACCCTTTACAGCCCTACATTTGTAAGCATATTTTCCACACAGTTTTCTATATAAATTCTATAGTTCTGACAATAATTATTTTTCTCTGCCCTCATGTCCTTAATTTTTGACCCAAGGGTAATGCTGTAAGAAGGAATTACATGCTAGTCACCACAGCCCAGAAAAACTGGGTCGAAAAGGTGGAGCAAAATACGCAAGAACAAATCTAGTCCTTGTAAACTGCCGTTTGTGCTGACTTCCACTGCTTATTTATAGGGACTTGTGTCTGTGAAAAAGTTGGCAAATTAAAAGCCAATCAAGAGGCTAAACCACAAGAGAAAGTCTTTTCTCAGTGAGCTTTGCATAGCATACATAGCAGGTGTGCAGCTCTGCATTCTTGTGCAAGCAAAATACAATGACGCGCGACTACACATCACTGTTCACAGCGTATAGCTAGTTTTATTTCTATGCTCCATCTCTCGCAAGAACTACAAGCAGTCCCTCTACGGCAAATTCAGTGGCGCGTCTGAAAAGTTTGCAAAGAAAAGATTTTTGGTCCCCCGCGCGACCTTTGGGAGTGAGGCGTACGAAAAAGTAACATCCCTTAAATTTTTTTAGCACGCACGACCATGTCAACCATGTGCAATGGAGTTCGCCAAAAAGGAGGGACTGCTGAAAGTCAAGTCCCCCTCTCAAGAGAATCACCCTTCATGCACGCTTTGTGCTCTCCCCCACTGAACTGCAAAATGCGAAAAGTATAAGCCCAATGGTGGCTTTAAATTAGTAAGAATGACGTGCTTTCATTCGACCTTTATTGAAAAACTCACTGTATATTTCTACGGGGGGCCATCTCGCACGACTGAAACCGGTCAAGTCGCCCGATAGTCATGTCGCCCAAAACTTGAGTCAGGTTGCCCGAAATTTTAGTTATGTCGCAACGCTTCTAGAATCTTTATGGTGTTGTCGGAAACAAAGAATGTGAGAAAAATTTCTCAACTTTATAGCCTATTTACAGTCTGAAATTCTGATGTTTTTAGTACTTGTTTCTTCGGGTGTCTTGACTTTTTTTGGGCGACATAACTAAAATTTCGGGCAACATGACTCATGTTGGGGGCGAGATGACTCTCGGGCGACTAGATTGTAAACCCGCACCACACCTTGTCCGCTCGTTAAGCTATTTTGAGCACACGTCGCTCACCAAGTCTCCTCTGCTTGAAACACAAGACTCAGTTGAACCCAGTGGTTACATACTGGCTGTATCAATTGTACCTTAGTCCACGTCAGAAGTCGTGAACCTTTTGGCTCATTCTAGGACTACCTCTCCATTTCTTAAATGGGGAATACAGAAGTAACTGATGGCACTGTGCATTTCTCGTTCGTCAGTAGGTTTTACTTACCGGTAAGTAAAATCGATGAAATTAGGAAGCACTTAAGAAAGTTAAATTTACTTCTGATCAAGCCACGAGAACAGAGGTTTAAGATGATTTCTGTCACTTTGCAGTAAGACACGATGGTACCAAACGCTAAATTGACTAATACAGATCAATTCAAGGTGGTTGAACCACTTCAGTATGCCTAATGCAACGATTAACCTTGCCTTGATGTCAGGAATTTATGACAGAATGGCGTGAATATTTTTTTAATGTAATAGCTTCTCAACAGCTCCATCATCATAATGGTAGAGGAAAAAACCCATATTATCCCAAGTAGTTAGGTGCCAAGTACTGTAACTTAACCCTTAACTCCCAAGATTTCATTGGTAATTCTCCTTATTGTCTGCCATACAATTCGAGTGACGCTAGTTTGGAGAATTTGGAATTGGATCAACCAATAATCCCTTAATTGATAATTTACTCTATTCTCCTTACTTGTCTGCTTGACATCGTACTGATTGTGTAAGGAGAAATTCTGTCTAGGTCACTAGTGGGACTTGAAGGGTTAACTACCTCTCGCCTTCCCCATTATTTGAGTCCTCTTTTTTTGTGTCGTGCAATTTAATACCATGGTTAATGTAAAAAAAAGAACAAAAAAAAGAGAGAAAGAGAAAAAGAGAGAAAGAGCATAGACATCATTCAAACATAGTTTATTTTCAATTAATGCCAAGTTACTAAACATCAAAAACTCCAATAATTAACCGTGCATGATCCAAAGATAAATCAGTCAAAATGAAATCAAATTGATTGTCAAGTAAATCTGTTTTGTGTGCTGCCTGCCGGCTGCGTAAAACCAGACTTAAAAAAACCCTTGTGGGATAAAAACAGTCTGGAAACATAGTCCTGGCCCAGTGCAGACAGCTGACACCCAGGCATGCCATGAAAGACTGACCAAAAAAAATTACACATTTCAAATTGAATATAATTTCAGATGAATCTCCACTTTGTTTTCACTTCAAAAAGAAATCTGAAAAGAGAGAAAAAAAAATCACATTGACTCAGTGAGAAAAAAAATTGTATTAAATTGCACAGATGTAGAATTAAAAACAATTCTTAATTTCCATTAGTACCTCACATGTGCTGATCCAAGCCTGGAGCGTAATTCATTTCATGACGTCTTACAGTTTACACCTTCCTATGAAAACAAAAGAAAAAAGCAAGGGTAATGTAGCATTGTTTTCTAGCTGTTCTTTAGCCTTCCTGGGAGTGGGACTTCTGGAATTCAACTCACCTGCTTTCAAGCAGATCCTCCTCATCTTCCACACAGTAATTCTGCTGGTATATCTGCAACCTAAACCCTGGCCTATCCTGACTGCTACTTCAACATATTTAATCCAATTGCTAAATTAGGCTTAGCCCACGCATAGACACTGCTGCATACATGATCCATAATCAGTTTAAAATAAAAGTACTGCAAACTAAATTTCTTTAAATTATGAGAACTAGCACAACAAATTTCTTTAATAACTGTGTTATCATGAAAGTCTAACCAACTACAGTTTAATGTTGCCTTAAATGTACATTTTGTAATTACTATTTATCAATAACAGTACACAATAATGACAGCAAAGAAACTAATTCACTGAGATTACAAAAGAAGGTCAAAAAAGCAACCTGAAGTAGATGCAAATCCACTAAACTTTAACGCTGTTAAGATGAGAATGAAGTATACACTGTTTGCACAACAACAAAAATTGACTTTTTAGAAAAAGAACTATAGGAGTTCAAATTTACTTTCATATTGGAAAAACAGAAAATGTTTTACCGAGATTGTTTTCCTTCATCCAATGCTTCACTACACTTGAAAAAGAAATATACAAAACCTGTGCGACCAGAAACAAATACATATCTGAAAACTAACCTTCATCCTGTAGGAGTTGTTCACAAAGCTGCCGAGACTTACAAAGTATACACTGTTTCCCAGACAACCATTTCAAACTGAATGTGATAGCAAATGAGACTAAAATCATGTCTTACTTTGTATATCCGAGTTGAAGTGGAGCTTGCCACAGCAGAAACTGCTCAAGATACTGATGGAACACACAGTGTTGACATGCATGTTGAAATCAAACCATAATAGTGGCAAAAAATAAGATTCAATACCTGAATTTTAGGTATCCAGTTCACCAGAGTTTATCTGAACAAATGTGATTAGAAAGACTACAAACAGCTGACTGTCAAGAGGAAATGTTCGATGCTTTTGATACTGCAGGCACACAATCCACCTTATTTCGGAGTGGGACAGAAAAATTACCAGAAGACTGTGGAACCTGACAAAATATCCAACATTTGCACATACAAAAAAAATTTTGGAATAAATGCCACAACTGACAAGTACAATGTCCAAAAAATTTGCATTCACCAATGAGAAAGTGCTTGTCGACTGTCCATAGATTGGCAAGTAATGACTTACACCACGATGTTCACACCAGGCCTTAGCTTGAAGGTGACCAAGTTCAATTAATGTAAATTCCATCTGGCACATTAAACTGCTGTGAAAAGTGAACAGAGCATACACCACATCTACTCAAATTGGAATTTGAAAGATACTTGATTTTGGTACCTGATATCTTGAAAGCCTTCCAAGATTTAGCCAAAGTTTGACGACATCTCAAATGATAAAGGTAACCAAGGAATCACTAACACATGAATGAACTAGAAACAAAAATGCTGTCGACTTCGCAAAGTATCCACTGCATTGCCAATAATTTGAAGTGATAATTCATGCTGGAAATACCTTGTACAAGGAAACCATTTCATGATTGGAGTTGAGCTGCCCAAGTGTAGTTATTCGAGATGAAGTATGCTTATAGCAAGTTCAAACCAAAAAACAAAAGTTCTGTCAAGACTGAACAAAGCATGCACCACATTGCCACTAATTTGAAATAATGATATGGTAATTCATATTGCAATTACCTCAAAAGTTGGTACCTAATCCTCAACCTTAATTGTGCTGCGCTTGGCTGGACAAACTATTGAAGATACTAACGAAACATACATGGTGTCGAGAGAAATACTGAAGTTGAAAAAGATGACAAGAAGAAGTACCTCTGCTTTTCGGATCCAGTTTGCTTAGAATTTTTTCCCTTGACAAATCTCAAGATTTACTGGTAATTGGCTTCTGAAAGCGTGCCGATGGAATGGAAAAATCTGGCTTTGTCCAAAATGCTCACAAATTCCAACTAGCTTAGAGGAGATGTTCAAAGCTGTGTAAAGAGGATATAATGCACGGATTTCTGCATAACAGTTTGAAACTAGACAAATCGTAAAACTAACGTTCATGGACAAAAGAAGTCACGGCCATTATGTTCCAAGACCAAGTTGGGCTGTCCACAGTTCCACATTCAAACAGAAATTGCTGTGAATTGACCAGAGTATGTCATACATTTCGAAGAAAAACAGTTCAGAAGGCAAAACGTTAAGTGAATACCTGAATCAACACAATGACAAGATCGCATTTGAAGGACATATGCATCCAATCGATTAACGAAGCTGTATATAGAGGAAATGTACACAGATTTCTACACATCGATTTCAACTGCCACATCATGGAACTGGCCTATGCATGCCGGAAAGTGAAGGCCATAAAATCTTAGGCCAAGTTGAGCTGTCAACAGTAGCACATTCAATAAAAAATGCTGTAAAAAGATCAGAGTATGCAATATATTTCAAAGAAAAAATGCTCCAGGTGGCAAAAGGTCAAGCGAATACCTGTGTAAACTAAATGACGAGGCAGCACTTGGAAGGGTGACAACACCCAGTGAAAATACAAATCTGCTTGAAGAGATGAAATGAAATGATTCTGGGCGACAATTTTGAACTTCAATCACTGACCAACTCAGCCTTGAAAGTCGATGCCAAGAAAACTTCAAAATTAAGTTGAATTCTAGTATATTCCAACAGAAATCACTATGAATTGATCAAAGTATGTAATGCATCTCAGAGAAACAATTAAAGCAGATGCCAAATGGTCACATCGATACCTGTATCAACTGGATGAAGAGGATGCATTTGAAAGCCCTTCATTTCCAACAAGATTACAACACTGTGTAGAGAGGATATATGCACAGATTTCTGCATAAAAATTTTGAACAAGACAAACTACTGAACTGACCGACAGCAAACAGCAAGTCAAGGCCATAACCATTTTGGGCAAAGATGACCTGGCAACAATTGTTGATCCAGAAAAAAGCGCTGTGAATTAATCAGAGTATGCAAAATATTTCAAAGACCTAACAATTCAAAAGGCAACAGTTAAAATCAATACCTGCATCAACCAAATGATTGCTGCATGATGACAACTTGCAGTTCAGAGCAGAAATTTTTGATTAAGCCTTGATTGTTATCCTGTAAAAAGTATTCCCAGCTGCTTTTGCTCACAGACCAAATGAGTGAAACTGAGCTTCATCTATCACATTAGTTGCTTTAGAGGTTGACAAAAATATGCACTGTTTGCCCATAATAAATCCTAGATTACATAATGAAGTATTCCAACCTAACTAAGATTTTCAGTTACAGTAAATAAATAAATTTAAAAAAAAAAACAATGTGTGGAATAGGTTAATTACAAACTACCACTATCAAAATGCATGTTAGATCACAAAATGAAAAAAAGAGTAATCTATAATGAAACTAAAGATCAGAAAGTTAAGCTTGCCTTTTTCATATTCTTGACATTCCATCCAAAAAATGCAAATTTGCCTGGTAACAATCAAAAGAGAACAAAAATATCCCCCCAATCACAGACAAAGCTCTTCACAGTTTTGACTTTATACACAAGCATAAATAGGTGTGGAGCTAATATGTTAACAATAGTTAATGATGCATTTCTAAGAGAAATAAATCTTAGTAGATGGTATTTCACAGTAAACCCTTCCACTGATTCTCATGACATGAAAAACACGCAATTACAGACAAACAAAGCATACTTTTCATATTAACAACAAAAAAGGCAACATTCCAAAACAAATACTTGCCGAAGCCAAAAAACTTCCATTACTTGGTGATACTCAATATCTGTAAGGTCTGACAAAGTATGTACTGGTTTTGATGATACTTCTAGGTTAAACTTAATTCTATATCTTATTAATTAAGTCACTTAATCAAGTACATAGGAACAATTCTTGAGAGACAGTATGGTCTTTATATTACCTCATCCCTGGATAACTTAATTGAGAAATATGAATTGTCTAATTACAAATACTACAAATTAACCAAAACATAAAACCAACCTTTAATTTAACCTTCTACAAGAATCTTTAACCACCAAGTAAGGATTCAGATGTGAATTGCACCTCCATGAATGTACTGGTAAATTTCTGATCAGCCTACTTAGAGAATCAGTGACTAGGACTTGGGACTGCCCATGGGAGCAAGACAATCACAGACTTTGAAGGAGTAACATAACCAGATTTTTTGAAATGTTCATCTTAAAAGTTTGTTGATGAGTGGGCTGTTTTTTGTTGAACAGACAGACACTTTCCATGAAGCAATACACACTTGACATCTAAAAGGCAGGTGGCACAACACATGGAATACAAGATGTGTGTAGATGAATTTGCTCTTTAGGAATAGGTCGAAAATGCACCCAATATGCTGGTTGTTTTACCCCAGAGTGACAAGTTCTGATAAATTTGTTGCAACAAAATACACGGTACATTGCGCAGTCCTGAAACTGGTATAGACAATGCACTGGCACATAAATACACAAGAGGGATGTGGTTCTCTACGACACAGCATGTTCAGCTACACTTGAGTGACAGCACATGGCCCTTAACTTGGACAGGTATGGCAAAACTCTTTCGAGGATCTAGGAGGTTAACTTTTAACCACTTAACTGGACTGGATATTACCACAGTGATGCTAACTTGGCACAAAAGGACTTGGATAATTTTCAAAGCTGCTCCATAATTTCAGTTGGTTTGGTAAAGTGCTGCTGAAATAACTAGGCTTATCCCCTGAAAAAAGACTCCTTAAAAAAGAAATCCACAGGAAATACATACTCATATATGGTTGATTTGAAGGTTTCCCTTACCAGATGGTCTGCACTATTGTAAATATTAATATCAAACAGGTAAAAGCGTTGTTTTGGTCCAAAATGATGAAGGACTTCAGAGTGGTTAACTTTACTCAGCATTTCTGAAGAAGGTTTAAGTTCTCCGGGATGTGGTATATTCACTTCTTTTGTGTACCACTGAATTTGCCTCTGAGGTGCTTGCCAAATTCTGAAAAATTTCTTGGTGGTCTGACAATTCCATTTTGGACTTGAATTGAGTACAATACAGTCTTTTGTGTACCACTGAATTTGCCTCCGAGGTGCTTGCCAAATTCTGAAAAACCACTTTATGGTCTGACAATTCCATTTTGGACTTGAATTGGGTACAATACAGTCCTAAAAAACCATCGTTGCTAACTCTGCATACATATTCCTAACAAATTCATTAAAAACCATGCACACACAACTCACAAAAAAAACTGACAGGGTAGCCAATAGGACAAAACTCACTTGAGAAGAATTACAGCACGCACTTACATTTGACCCTGAAAATGTGCCTCCTGACCCTAGGATTACTCTGAAAATTGCCCTTGTCCTAATGCACTAATTCCACCAATAGAGTGAATTGTGAACCACACGCTGGGGCTGAAAACCTGGCAAAAAGTTTCCACACAAACTGCACCCATTGTAAGGCGGAGAACGTTTAATACCCATTAAGTTCACACCTTTGGGTTAGTAGGGCCTTCCTTCATGCTTGATGCACATTTAAGGTTTTTAACAAGGACCAGGGAAAGCTGCTGGATGCTAAGAAGTCTTGTTCAAAATTGAGAAAAATGCTTTTCCAAGAAACTGCTACTGTACACAGACTGTATACATTCTGAAAGACACTTGAAAAGAGATCCAAAAAATATACCCAAAATAACTGAGTCCATGCATAAACTTGTTTGAAATATTTCCTTACCAGATAATTAGGACTGCTCATATCAATTGAAATGGTGCAAAGTGTTTCTGATTCTTTCTTTAAAACAATGGAAGAATGAATTTGGTTGCCTAACATTACCACTTCTGAGGAAGTTCCACCAACAGTCATTGTACGTGTACTTCTGTCCTCTTTTTTTCTGCAGGATTATCTCAGTTAAATTCAGCTACCTGAGGCCAGACCCATACAGACCAGTCCTACTGATATGCTGCAAGCCTTTTTCTGAAAGCCACGTGAATGGTGAAATGTCCAAATTGGTTGGGTTTGCCTGCTGATTTAACATCTAAAAGTGATAGTGGAATTTGCACCTTGCTAAAAGCTGGAATGCCACCTCAAGAAGTTGCCAATTGAAATTTAACACCACCACTATGGCAGAAAATCACCACTGATCATTGCCGACAGATTCCTCCACAAAACTGCTGAAAACCGAATTCAGAATAAACAAGAGAAAAAAAAGACTCAAAAGCTCAAGAAAATGTTCACTACCTTAATGACATCCTTGACATACTTTGAAATTATGAGTAATACCCATGTTACACACTGCTTTCTGACTCTCATAGTAATCCAAAGATTTAGCTTCTTCCATCAGATGAATTCTCACTATCTGAAAACTTTAGGTAGCATGCTACAGAGCAAAGCTGAGGGACTTTAAAACTTTTGCCTGCATCTAGTTCTTGCTGCTGTGCAGAGGTCATCAGTTGATTACAGTCACTTCTCCAAGAACTTAAACAAGTGCCACTTCAATGCTGGGCTTACTCAGAGTCACTAGTAACATAAAGGCTCCTGCACACTCTTGTTTCACTGATTTCACCGTCCTGGAAAAAACTGTCTCAGGGAATGCAAGCATTTGCTTATAACACAAGAAAAATAGTATGAAAAATTGATCCAAAACTACTTGCCAGACAAATCCAGTTACTCAATTTGCAAACAGGCCATTCCTTAGATTCCTCATCTTCACAGATACAGCACAACTAATCCTCTCTCTCTCATCTAATTGCATGGACTCAAGACATCAGGTTCCCAATCACACAGGAGAAACTTAAGGTGACTTTTAGGGTGGGCTTTAAACTTTTAGAATTATGCACCACAGCTGCGTTGTCATCTCTATCACCAATGGGTCAGAAACATTAACTTTTTGACATTGCTTTGAAGACACCAGTAGGGTTTTGCTACGTTTCAAGTTGACACCTAAGCTATATCATCCCAACTTTCTCAGAAACAAAAAAACAAAACACATCAAGCAAGCAGAAAACAAGGAAAACACATTCAAAAAAGCTATTACCTGTGAAATCAGTTGGGTTATCACCTTGACAAAAGAATACTTATTTCTTAGAATATTATCAATCCTGCAGGTTACTTTGAATATTATACTTGCTCCAGCCAATCTGACTTCCCGAGAAATTTCTTCTCCTATTTTCTATTGGTTACTTGCTGCTTCCCTTGTCTGTGAATCAGAGAGCTACTTTCAAAGGCATCCACCTAATATTTCAGTAGGTGCCAAGGGCTGAGGAAAGTACAAATTGCCAGCTAGCTTCAGTAACTACACACATCCATCCAAAGTATGCTGGGGAAGAGGAAGCCACTCATGGGTGAAAGGCCAAATCAATTTTCTTGGGTCAATTTGCAATCACGACAAAACTCTTTCCAAATTTCTTGAGTTGGAAGCCAATTCTGCTAACAAAGCTATGTATATTTGAAAACCAATATCCTCTAAAGCTCTACCTTGTGGCTTAATGCGAGTGGAAACATATTGTTGACCTTGGTATTTTCTTTGATGATAACTTTAAGGAAGCGGAGAAAGTAACCAACTATGGCCTGGTGTGCTAAGGATCAGAGGATGGTTTGAAATTCAATACCCGCTGCTGTACTCTCACTACTTGGGAAGTGGGACTTTGGGCAAAATGGATTTCCAAGGATAGATACAATTACTGGTGTTGCTTTGCAGAATAATCAGTCCTTCTTTCATTTTTGCTTGGTTTAACAACCTAACATGCAGACAGTCAAAGGATAGCCAACTGCTGCTTGGTCCATCTGCTTACATTCGACTCTGATGAGAAAGCTACACACACACGCACACTGTAGAAAACAAATTCAAAATTCCAACATTGCACTCTCAAAAGCTTGCCTTGTGTGATGAAGTGACTATCTAGGTGAATGAAAAGAAATCCTAGCTGGGTGGAAATTGTCTTTAAGTGATTCTTCAGATCTCTATGAAGTTCACAGATTTAAGTCCCTTTTTTAATCGAGGATGAATCCAACACAACTGGAAAGATCACAATAGTGGCTGTTAAAGAAGCTTGAAAATTTTTAACCACAAAAAAGATGCTTGCAACTTGAAAGTACCACTGTAAACTACTACTTGCCACTACTGATAGTTGAATGTGATTTTAACAACGAAAAAGTCCCATTGATCCCACATTATGATGGGGGAGGGCTGAAAATTGCATTTATGGAAATCAAGGTGTGTCTTCCTTATCAGCAGCTCTTCTGCATTGCTTGTTGCATTCTCTTACAAGGAGGGCAAAAATCACACAACCAATATCTGTTAGTGAGATTAGCTTTCTTTGCTAAAGGAAGTTCATCTGAATAGAAATTTTGTTACCTTCACCATGTATATTGAGCCAAGAGCACCACAAGAACTGCTAACAATGAATATGCTTACTCCACAGGTAATGATTTCGGTGCGATTTCAGTTTGATTTCATCATTTTGGTGCTGCTTCCTTCCTGAATAGCTGAAAAAGCTTCAAAGCATGCATTCTTTGGGCCATTCAAACATCCTGACCTCTACTATGAGATTTGCCAAAGAGTGTCTGCATTCAAACTGGGAAAACTGCTTGCTATTTCCATCAAATGGGAGCTGTGAAAGCTTTTCTACAATGATGGCAAAGCTAATTCTGGAATACTACTAACATTTCAGCTCTTCACATCATGTCCTATCACTGGGGTAGATGGTTTCAAGATCCTCAGGGACTAGACTAACCGGGCAGCTTTTACTTTCTCTCATGTTGCTACTTCATTTTGCATCTTTGTTTAGGCTGAATCATAGGGGAAGATGGTTTCAAGATCCTCAGGGGCTAGACGAAATGGGCAGCTTTTACTTTCTCTCATGTTGCTACTTCATTTTGCATCTTTGTTTAGGCTGAATCATAGGGGAAGATGGTTTCAAGATCCTCAGGGGCTAGACTAAATGGGCAGCTTTTACTTTCTCTCATGTTGCTACTTCATTTTGCATCTTTCTTTAGGCTGAATCAGTGTCCAGTCAGGTCATATGTATCATGTTTGACATGTTATGCTAAAATGTCAATTTGTTTTGTCTAGGGTAGCAAATTAATGTCTCTCTCTGTCGAAATGCATTGGCAACGCTTTTATACAATGCTAGGCTGGCTTTAAGGGTAGTGAAGAGGAGAAGAACAATATCAAATGACTAGATGCCAAACCATGAAGAGAGGAAAAGATGCTCAACTTTTGTTTAAGGCTGAATGGCAAATACAATCCTTGGTAAACTTTATTTGCACTGATCACCATACATAACACCCAGGGATGTGTTAAATCTGTCCATGATAGGTGCAGTTTTGGTGCTGAAGTAGCAAACCAGGCACATTGATGATACTAATCTAATGCAGGAATTGTGATAAATTCATTTTTGTCAGCTTACATTGCTTGAATCCAGCTTCCACTGAAATGCCAATGATCTACCAATTGCTGATGACCCTCTGGGATCATTCTCTCTGGCTTGTATTGCCAAGTCTACTTGACTGCATAATAATAGAGAAACAAACAACACCCTGCCCATAACACTACTGCAATTACAAAAAACGCATACTTCTTTTGATCTACTGTGAATATCTTATGAGTGGACAAAAGACGATTGGATAACAGAAATACCTGATGTTCTGATTCCAGTTGCTGAACTACGAATTGAAATGCCTGCAAAACACTCTGCAACACAACATCCATCTACACACACACACTGATCTCGGATTCAAGACACTTCATAGTGATGAAACAAGGAAGTGGGATGTCTGTCCATTCTTTTGGAGAGCAACAAGATAACTACTAATACTGGCTCTGAGCTTTCCACTCCACTAGTTCAAAAGTACTCTTTAGGTGTCAAACTATCTACCATCCACGCAAGTTCCATAACCCATTTCCAAGACTAGCATAGTTGTACCATGAATAAGGAGGGACATGACAATGCTTCCTTTAACCACGACTTAAAGTAAATGAGGTTTTTATCTGTATAGATGTACTTAACATTCTTGCTTTTTCCTTTGCAAGGTCTGATAGCTCCAATTGGACTTGCTTGCCAGTTTCTTGGCACCACTTAAGATCAAATCAAAGGAACAACTGTTGCAAACCCTAACAATAACTATTATTAAAATATAACAGCAAGAACCTGTATGCAGCAGTGTCAAATGAATGGAAGTCAATGTTATTTTTAGCTACATGGGCTAAGCATATTACCTTCACCCCTCAATTTATTGATTTTTTAAAATCCTCATTTCTAGCTTACCCTCTTCAAATTATTAGCTCTAACTAACTGCACGTAATATCACTACATAACAAGCCTTGACGTTTGCCTTTAAACTTGTCCCCCAGTGCATTTTCAGAAGGTATGCAGCTGAACTAGAGAGTTGACAAAAACAACTATTTCAGCTCCTCTATCTGAGGCTTGACAAGAAAACAGTTCAAAAGCCATCTGCAGACATTCAATTTAAATGAACAGGCAAATGCATTGCATTTACCAGTGACTTCAGCTGTCTCCGTGCACACCATTGATTTCTCCCTTTCCTCAATCGTCACTTGACAGCATGTGACCATCGGTGTTGCACAAGGCTTCAAGAGAAATGACTTACATTTAAAATCACTAATTTATAACAATTTTTCCTCTTCATTTGCAACACTATTGTTTTCAAACCATTTGCCACAAGCAGCAATTCCCTTTTCGAATCAAACTTAAGAACAAGATTATAGCCGATCTGGTTTTAATTTAATTCTGTGGCAAACTCTTTGTGAACACAAGCCTTTTTCGATACTTAAAGCTTCTATCTTAAGTACTTCACAACTCTGAACATAATACCTTCTCTCAGAAGCTTTAGATGTACTCTAGGCAAGAGATGTTAATGATGGAACATCTGCTGTAGAACAATAATGTTCAACCTGTGACTGTGAAGGCAATCAATAAATAAGTGAAAATTTATCAAACCTTGAACCCTTATGTATTCACATAAATTTTATTCACAAATTTATAATAAATAGTAATATTTACAATTAAAAAAAATAGTTTCTATCGCTTCACCACTCATCAAATGTACAAACATTTGCAAATACTCTTTCTTACACTCACTCGCTCACCTTTTTTTTAATTAAAAAAAAAAAAAAAAAAAAAAAAACAGATCAGGGAAAACCGCGAATTACCCAAACTTACAAGAATAATCTTATCAGTCTAGAAAAATTACTGGAATATTCCTCTACGACCGCTTAAGATTTCTTAAATTTTCTTTCCTGCAATGGGCCTTCACAGGCTTTCCTTGCCATTACAGACAATGAGATATCACGTCTCAGAAATGGTAGACGAGTTATTTCGAGTTTTACAGCTAGTACTTAATTTCTGAAAGAAGTCGTCGATACCTAATAGATCTTCATCATCTTGGTAGGATGCTGTCATGTTCCATCCAAGTCCGTCCGGAGACTCTTGCCATTCGTAAGAATCCTCCAGTTTTCGACGTTTCACTTTTTTCATACATCTGTCTGTGATCTCTTCGTTTAGTTTTTGTACTGTCAACTCCAACACAGCGTTTCTTAACATGTCTGGATCCCGTCTCCTTTTGTTCGCTTTCTTCTTCTCTAAAGATGTCGTTAACAAAGACCATAATTCTCTGTCTGAGTACACGGAGTGTTTGCTGCGTTTAGTCTTGACGATGGGACGGCTGTGCATGCTATTTTCGCAAGGAAAACAGTAAAAACGTTAAGTTCTACTACCTCTGCGCACGCAACGGAGGGACCCTCTTAATACGACGCTAGCCAATACTGAGGTAAACTCTACCCTTTCGAACTGGTTTACACGCTTTTGCTGTCTTATTCTTCTTGATTTTGACTTCTCGTCTCTCTTACGACTTCCTTGATACTGAAGGTTGTCCCGCTCAATCCGAATTATTTGAACAAAGACAGATTCGATGTACCAAGTTTTATGAGCGACGCAAAGTTGTTGAATGCTTGAACTCGTTGAAACGTGACACTTTTCACTACAACCCACAAAATCGATTGCAAAGACGTCTCTTTGATGGAAATCTTTCTCGCGAAGATATAGGTAAGGCTAAGTGATAAAGCGATGTAAAGAGTAAGAACATACAGAGTAAAAGCTTACTTCCAGTAACTACGAGCGAAGCCCCAAACACTGACCAACGTAACAAACGTTTCCTTTACGTACAGAAACACCTAACTAGTCAAACTAGATAAACAGGTTTTAATCATGCTTTCAACCAATCATCTGTAGAGAAAATTGAAAACAAGCCAATCACGATACAATATTAATTGATGCAATGTTGACGTCAAAGGATTACGTCATGGCCGATTTCGTGTGTATGCAAGCTTGCTAAATTGTGTAATATGGATGGGGACTTTTTCTATCATTTTAATCACATCTTAAAATAAAGGATAACTATGAGAGGAAACTGAAATGTTTCCAAAATGACCATTGTGTCCATTTTTAATTTAGAATATTAAAAAATCCCTCAGAGTTTTTCTTCACAAACTTTCAAAGGAGGCTTGTAGAAGCATGCGATCGTACGTGAAGACTTTCACACCTAAACACCTCTTCCGGTTTGCTTGAAGCCAAAGATCACGCGCTAAAAATGCATAGATACTGATTTATTTTTAGGCATTTTTCTCTCAGAAATTACTAGAATATACCCTTTGACAACAATTAGTAACGTTTTTATATGTCAGCTGCCTCTACTTAAACGGTGATGATGTTACTAGCGGTTGATAATTTTGGCACAAATGGCTCCCCATATAATGTACGCATAAATTGCGCATACGTCCGCAATACTATAAATGTGTGTGATCAATGAAAAATCCCGCAGGAAAAGGGTAAGGTCCAAAGAAAAACATGGGTTATAAAACATTCACATGGGCTATAAAACTGAATAAAAAAATGATTTTGTGGAGTAAAAAGAGGACTGACTCATTGTCAGAAAATAGAGTGGTTTGATAAGATTAACTTAGCATAAATGCACCGGTGACATTTCAACTTTTTGACAAATAATTTCACTAGTAATTATGAAATGAGTTCTTTCATCATCCAAGTTGATTTTGCAAGAATTGATTTCATTTGACTGGGTGGAGATTGCAGTGAAAGAGGTGGGGGAGGCGGAGGAGGAGGGGGCAAGGGAGGGGGAGTGGATTCTTGTTGCAATGATGTAAGTGTCACTGCCTCTGTGAGTTGAACCAATGATGACGAGCAACAACTTGTTTTCCTCTCTCTAGTTCCTTGATCATTGTCAGTCTTTTGCTGTTGTATGTAAATATTTTGTTTCTTCTCTATTTGACTCAATCCAGTACACATGGCTTCTTGATTCCTTGACACAGAGTTTTCAGGACTGAAATGAGTTGAGTCATCTTCCCCTTGATGTAAAGTCAAAGTATCCCCTTCTCCAACCTGCTCACCCAGTAATTTAAGCTGAAATAGAAAAGAAGAAGAAAAACATAAAATGTGTCTCAGAATAACAGTTTTATTAGGTAATTATTAATTAATACATTTAATGAATACAACATATCATATCCAGAGAACCTTAACTTCTAATTCTTCCCAATTTAGGCCATAGTTCATACCTGAGAGTTAGTAAATAGGCTTGAGCTTGCTTTAATTGGAGTGACTTGAGTACATTCATGATAACCAAGATGTTTATAAAACTCGTACTTATTAGATGTTGAGAGGTAAATTGCTGTCAATCCTAGCCTAAAATAGAATGAATAGATGCAAGAGTCTGTGGGCGAATATGGAGAATAATGCATATTCTTATTAAATCATATGTAAAAAAAAAACTCATGACCATTTGTTATCATGTTCATGTATCTATTATTTCAAAATTTCTAACAAAAAGTCCATTTCAACATTTATAGAAGATAATAACAAACTACAACAAATGGGATTTCTTCCAATGTCAATGAAGTCTGGATTCCCAGGTGAAATGATAATACTACTACTCTGTTCTAGCTAGGGAAAATCAGGATGAATTCTAACAACTGTAAAAAAGTCTACAGATAAATTTAAACATACTTTAATAATAAAAGAGTTGAAAACTAACTGAGATGCATAGCTTTCTGTGAGCTGCATGAGCTTTCTTCCAAGTCCACATCCTCTATAAGCCTTTTCTATCACCACTAATAAGTCAAAAAAGTAGTTAGTATTAGACATAAAACATTCTAGAATTATTTTAGCAGTAGACCACACTTTCTATTGATTTACCCATGTAACAACCCAAGAGAGATGTTGGGAGAACATGAGAAAAGGAAAAACAAAGATAACCAAAAACAGATAACCTAAAAACAATTACTGAAAAAGGATAAACAAGGCCTAAAACAGGGTAATTCTTTCAAAATTTTGGAGTTTCACCATGCCTTTTCTAGACTTAGCTCTCATTGAATAAAAACTGCAAGGAAATTCAAAACTTTATCTCACCACAAGTCAAAAGTGATGCCTTTGGTTTTCCCAGAACCTTGTTGAGTCTACAGTGACCAATGACTCTTGTATGTGCTTTGTCATTTTTTAATGAAATAATGAGTGAACATGGAAGATCATCTTGACCTTCTGCTAAATAATGAAGTCTGGAAGAGATAGAAATACTTTCAAAACCAAATCATCACTGACACTTTCACCATGCCATTTGACACCTTAGACTGGTTAGATAGTCGGTGCGTGGGTGGGGGGGAGGGGGGGTGGAGAGAAGAGGGAAAGGGTGTTACTCTAACATTCTTTCTCTCTTGAAAAAAAGGCACCTTTTTTGTCCGTGGGAAGGTTTAGATTTTCCACCAAAATTTCTTATTAGTAACATTAAAAAATGTAGTACAAAACTGATATCTCTGGATTGTTTGAGAAATGAGGCAAATAAAAGTAAGACAATAATGAGCTCATTTTGAAGCACAGTATTCTTAACAAATTGCAGAGAACCATGAAGGAAAAGAGGAAAAGAAATAAACAAAATTAACAAATAAATAAAACTTCTGGTACAAAGTAAATATTTCCCTACTATTTTTTATGCTTAGGAACCAGCCCTATTTCACGTAAAATTTTGGAAGTCTGTAGGTTTCTCGAACCAAATATGCGTGAAAATAGCTTGCGAAAAAAAAGTCCCCTTCCACCCCACTCCTTCACCTGAAAAGGAGTGACTTACATCCCTGCTCCAAGTGAGCATTTTCAGCTTTTATTTCCTACAAAATAAGGAAATCTTACTCACTGCTAACCTCCCTTCCATAGTTTTTGACCATTCAGAATTCAATAAAATTGCCGTCTCCTCCAGAAATTCAGGATGATTTCGCAAAAGAACAAATGACAAGTTTTCGTCTTCCATTTTAATCGGCCATATTGAATTCTTATTATCGACTGGGAACAAATTCGTTCCCAGCCCAAAACCGTTACCGCCGATTAGATCATCAGGTGAGGAGACACATACCCACTTTAATGCGGGTTCTTTATAAATTTTTTGAAGATATTGCAAAAAGAAAATCGTAACTGAAAATATGTCTACAGTAAGAGAAAGACCAGAATCTTTATCAGGAAAGGACGAAGGGTATGAAGTAGTGTAAATAATCTTGTTTATATGTTTGTACTTTGGACTGAGTTATCGTCCCTTGTTATTAAAATAACTCACTTGCAAAAATTGTGATCATACGTGCAGGAGCTTGATTATATTCTCGGGCCTCCTATATTAATATGTCTCATAATTTTTATATTTACCTTTTCCTTCTGAACTTGGTACATATCCCGGCTTCCTAAACTAAACAGAGAAATTAAATCATAGAATTATCCCAGATCACTCGGGAAGGGGTTACTCTCTTAATCTCTGGATGGGTGGGTAATGCAGCAATGATTCGTCTGTTAATACCTAGATTAGGCTAAGTCTACAAGTAGAACTCAAGAGAATTAATTTTACTACCCTTCACTTTACTACAACTTCTCTCAGGCCACTCAAGAGTTTATTTACAAAAGTTTAAGGACCAGTCATATTAATCAATTAACCAGTTTAGTAAGGAGTGTGTGTCTTTTGTTTAACTCTGTCAAACTCATGTTCATTCCTTGTATTTTTGTGATAATTGAATATTTCTTTTTTATTTTGTTTTATTTTTTAGATCATTTGCCTATCTTACAATAAGAGATAGACTACCAGTGATTCTGACCAAAGTCATTGACTTAGTTCACAGACAAGCATCAGCATTGTCAGAGTCCAATCAACAGGTAGGCTAGGTAATGTAAATCTGACACCAGCAAATCTAGAAGAACAAAGCAGGATGAACTAGCCAAGGCTTGATCATGGACCTCAAGATTTGGAGTCTTAAAGATCGTAACCACTTTAATTCCCCATATAAGTGACCAACTCCTTGGTTTTCAATGATAAAGTTGAGATAGAACAAAATGATGAATGGCATTGTGCCTCAAGATATGGCTTGAAGCAGCCTGTTTGCTTTTCTCTGTAATTTTTACCTTGAATGAGACTTCCTTTTCATACCCTTTATGAGATATTTCTTTTTCAGACTGGTGTGTAATACAGGTAAACAGGAGCCCATCAACTGGTGCCTCTATCTCCACCGACTCAACCCTTTGCTGAATAGGTTTATTTTTAGAACAGCTTTATTCCACAAAAAAATATCATGTCTGTTTAGTAAAATGCAAATTGTAAGAACTGATTTTACTACCCAATTCATGTAAGCAGATGTTTAATGTAAAGCAATAGGGTGGTCATAGCACTACTTTAATTGGGTCTTAGAACTCAAAATTTCCCCTGATAGCCTTTCTATTCATTGATTGACTCAGGAAAGGGCTTACTCCAATATTTAGTATAAGAGATAGAGGCTCCTATTGTTGGGCTTCTGACCAAAACTAGTAATATCTTAAGAAAAGAAAAAAAAGCATTCACAGTAATATTTGAATAAAGTATGAATAGTTAGATATTGGAAATGTTTTGTTATTTTAATAGGAAAAGGTGGAGGATAGTAAAGGAGTGATAGCAAAGCTCTCTAAATTAAGATACGAGATGAAAACCAATAAGCCACTGATGCAGATGGAAGATGATCGGCCAGATGTGCAAATTTGGAACAACACCATTAAGGAGAGTAAATCACTGGTTGATCAAGACAAAATTGCCTCCTTTACTGGAGCATGGTTGATTGTTGAATGCTACATGTATCGCAAGATCTATGAATCATTTGCTTTAAGGTAAGAGCAATTTGCTAAAGGTTAAAGAAACAACCCTTACTGAACAGTCATAATTTATTTTCTGTGGAGGGGTGGGGAGGTTTCTGGGACACTTAGTTTCCAGGGAGAAAGGGAAAGGGGGTCACTTGTCACCAACAAAATTTAAGGGGGGCATAGAAAATTGACTGCCTATTAGTTGCCAGTGAAGGGGAATCACTAGAATATTACAGAACATTAAGAGGAATCTTGTTAATTATATTGTAGCGCAACCAAAATCCTCTGACCCGTCCTGTCAGTGAAAAAGACAACCATCCCTTAATACAACTATTTAATTGTGACCAAAATATGAAAGAGCTGTAATAACAAGTGTCTGAGAGAAGGATTTATTTGTTTGGAATAATACTAACATTTATCAACTTATCTTAAAAAAACTCACCGGCAGCACTCTTACTTTTTTTTGGTATAATTTTTAAACTTAGTGCTGTTTTTATTATTATCATTATTATTATTGTTATTATTATTATTTAATAGCCAGCACCACCAGGACTTTGATCCGTTTCAAGAACAGAAAGAAGAATCATTTAAAGGACTTCAGAACTCAGCAATTTCCCTGGCTCAGTTCCTTGATCACTCCCTACATAATTCTGGTGTTGACGATGAAGAGAAAAGAAAAGTGAAAAATGCATTTGACACTCTGCTTCAGGTGAAGGCTAAAGATGTACCTGTACATTGAAATTAGACCAGTAAAGTAACTTCATTCTATAGATTGATCTTCAAGAATCAAAAACAATTTTATTTTAGTGGAAAAAAAGAGGTACTTAGGTGATAAATTTGACAGATTACTGCCGGAAAATGAGAACAATACTCCCCATAGACAAAAGTTTTCTTTCAGGTCATTAACTTGTAAGTGTAATCATGCCAATGTTAGTGCAGGAATTTCTATCTTTTTTTTCACAGTTCTGTTTGTGGGGAAACCATTGTGACCTTTCGATCTCTAGTGGTGAAATCACAGAGGAAGAAGGAGCAGGTCAGACTGATCATCTTCAGCGCATGAAAGAAAATATAATTGTCGACAATTCTCAAGATGTCTGGAACACAATTTGTAGCAGTGAAAACCCCAGGATTGATTTTGTCCTGGACAACTCAGGCTTTGAACTTTTTACAGACCTATGCTTTGCAGAGTTTTTGCTGCAAGCAAATTTAGCCAAGGAGATTCATCTTCATACAAAGCAAATTCCCTGGTTTGTTTCTGATGCTAGTAACAAAGATGTCCTGTGGATGACAGAACAAATGAAAGGTTCTTCAAACAAGTGCTTATCTGAACTTGGAGATCGCTGGATTCAGCGCTTCCGAGAAGGAACATTCATTCTTCAAAGCCACCCATTTTGGACACTGGCCCAAGATTTTAGTGAAATGAAAAGCATTGCCCCTGAGTTGTACAGAGAGCTGTCAAAGGCAAAGATTGTATTTTTCAAGGGTGACCTGAATTATCGCAAGTTGGTTGGTGATCGTAAATGGAATCATACAACTCCTTTTACACATGCCCTCTGGGGATTTTTGCCAGCACCTCTGTGTTCGTTAAGAACCCTGAAGGCTGATGTCCAAGTTGGATTATCACCAGGTCAAGATGACAAACTGGAGGCTATCAATAAAGACTGGATGACATCAGGGAGCTATGCTGTTATTCAGTATGCTCAATGCTTAGACTGATGGCTCTCAGTAATTAAAAGTAAAGAGATACAACAATTGAAATTTCACTGGGTAAACATCAAAATCTTTACCATGACAATAAGCAACTGATGGCTTAAAAAAATGTGGGTCATAGGAACTTAAACTTAAGTTGAATATCTTGTAGTAATAACCTGTGAAGTCACATTGATTTGTGTTCTTATTAAATATTTGCCACCATGTGGTAAGATTTCAGAGAAAGAACTTTCAATTGGTAACAGTCAGTTATTTACCATCAGTATTGCCTTTCATTATGAATTATTTAAAAAAAGCGGTTTTAAGTGTGTTTTTTTGTTTACAACTTGAAATAATATTCATCACCCACATAAGGGGGAGCTTCTGCCTTAATGTGATGTTCAATTACAGATGCCAATTCCTCTGAAGTCTGCTATTTAACAACAAACTTCAGAAGAGCAAAACATCAAATTGAATGCAGTGGTGAATACTGTTCATTTGGCCAGCAGCTTTTAATCAAGGGCTCTCACCTGTTTTTTTGGTTTTTTTTCCAATTGATATCTAAGGATTGTGTTACTATACTCTATCTTTAGTTATTTCCACTGTAAACTTTGCTAATTAAAATAAATTATTCTCTATAAGACTTCTAGTCAATAAGCAATTTCAAGTTTTATTTTTTTTAGTCCTATTATTACAAACTTAACTAATAATTAAGCCACTATATTTAAGATTTACTTTATTTATTCTATACTTCATCTCTTTGAAAACCTTGTTATGCCTTTCACTATTTCTACAATACAAAGTGAATGATTTTGGAACATGTTGCTTCTTTCATGAGAGGAAAGGCTGATGGATTACATTCATAAGTTGAAATGATGACATGTTATTAGTTTACATCATTACATCAAGCCTTATTTTAAATGAAATTGCTACTGGGATTTTCAATTATTTTTTGTAGGTTTATGTATTTATTTGTGGTACAGGGTTTAATAGGAAAAGAAATAAAAATAAAAAACCTGCAGTAGTCTCTTTCAAATTCTCACAAAGTTCACCTGTTACTTTCATTGATACTTCTATAATCATTCAAACTTGTTTGGGAGAAATTTTACTCATTCTACTGAGGTGAGAGGGGGGTGACTTAAGAACCTATTCCAGGTGTTTGGCAAATAAGCAAAATAATGAATGGTGGAATAGCAGCAGCAGAGCCAAAATGAGGGAGAGTATGGTACAAAAATTTACAACTAGAGAAGAAAAATCCTGTTGTTTCTTTATCCCTTTAAACCCTTACAGTGACTAGAATTTAATTTCTCCCTACAATATCACTCCTGAATTGCACATTAAGGTCATGAGAATAAAGGAAATGGTCACAAGAGAAGGAAGCTTTTGATTGGCAAACAAATTCTCCTTGTAAGCACCTTGGGAAATGTATAAAGAAAAGTGTGGAGAATATGCATACTGATGTTAGGATGTAAAGGGTTACAGGGCTGCTTGTTTCATTTTCTTTAGCTGTCATTCTGTGCCCCATTCTGCCACACCCCTATAAAAGAAAGTTGTATTCTAATTACCACAATATTGTTTGAGACATAGACTTTGTTATACAATTTATGAAAATTATTTGAAAAACTATTTCAGCTTGATTGTTATTCAATTCTCACCTACAATGTAATATTCACATAATGAAGCTATCTAACTAGGTAATCATTCTGAGAATCAACAATTTATCATTACTAAAGACCTTTTTGTTTTGTGAGCAGTCATTTGTGTATCAGTATCACTACTCTCTGATTGAGAGAATGTGAAAATTCACTGGGCATAACTTGTGAGTTTCTTTTCAATTTCATCAATACTTGAGAGGATATTTGAGAGCTGAGATTCATCCATTTCAAACTGGAAAACATCTGTTTCCTGAAAAATATGTATAAATGTTTATCAATACAATTGTGGCAAGGGGAAAGACTTAATTTAATCTTGTCGCAATCATGCAACAAAGCAAGAAAAGTTTGAGTCTCACAGAGGAATAGAAACTCAGATTCCACACTCTAATGCTCAATCTTTGAGCCACACAGATCGACCTAATGGTAAGCAAGGCCATTACAAGGTTCACATGTGACATGCAACCTGCACACTGCTAGGACCAGCGATATCAAAAATGTTGTGTACAATTAGGATAAGAAACTAAGATGATGGTTAATTTTGAGCTTGCTGTTAATGTAAAGTAAAACTGTAACCCTTAGACTTCAAAAAGTGACAAACTACTTCGAATTATTTAATTTATTCCTAGTTCCCTTTGTGCTCGTTCTGAACACTTCCAAAGTTGGAAATTGTTGCTTAGAAAAGGAATGTGCGTCTTGGCTACCCCCCCCCCCCCCTCCCCCAGGACGGTGATGCCTGCAGTGTTCCAGCCGAAGGCTATGTGTTCTACAATTGGGAGATATGAAAGGATAGAAACGATTAAAAAATTTTAAAAAATAAAATACTAATACTCTACCTTATTCTCAGTTGATCGTTTCTCAACCTGCATCTCCACGATAGCTACAGGTGTGTTGATCTGTTGAAGATGTCTCCCCTGGCTCTTCAGATCAATCCTCCAGCTGATGTCCTTCAACCTGTTATTCCACGACGATCTCTGGACCAAGACATCGTGGATTTTTACCTTTTGCGATTTCCAGAACTTTAAAAACGCTGCAGCTTGTTCCTGGGTCAGTGAGCCTTGTTTTCGTCTCGTCTGAGATGTCAGAAAGGCTTCGAGTTGATTGAAATCCATATCCGCAGATACGATATTTCGCATTAAATTCTCGTATCTCGACAGCATTGCATCAAATTGCTCTCTTCCTAGGTCGGGAAAAAGTTCTTGGTGCAGGAAGTCGTCAGTGATTTCCGATTCTTCGAAATATTCCCTTCGTGCCAATCCATTTAGTAACCCCACTATATTTTTGTCAGCTGAAGCCATCTTTGATTTAGAACGCGCGTCACTTGGTTGAGCATACATGACAATAAATCAAAATTACCTGGCCAGCGGTATCATACATTATGTAATCTTTCCTTCCGTCAGCCTGGTACGATGTTTTCAGCTGTGAGGAAATCTTTGAACTGTAAACAGTTTTTGAAACTTAGAGTGTGTTCTTTATGTACAGCTGCTAGTAAAGATACACATGATTTCTATGATGTTACTATCATTGGTGGTGGAATGGTCGGCTCGAGTTTGGCCTGTGCTCTAGGTGAGAAAGAGGACTTCTTCTTGTCGGGATGCAGTGATTCAGCCACTGCATGCAAACAGTCTTTAGGTAGTTCTGTAAATCATATGTGTGTTTTTTTTCCTCAAGGACTAGAGAAATCTTTGGATGATCACAAGATTCTCTTATTAGAAGCAGCTCCTGACAGACCTCAAAAGATCACCTCAGTATACAGCAACCGCGTTAGCAACATCACACCTGGTTCCAAAAGGCTTCTGGAAAGTAAGTGCTATTTGATAATAATTTTATAGCCAAGGTTATAAATTTAACCCTTTACACTTTTACACTTAAAGTTAACATCAGTATGCATATTCTTCATACTGTTCTCTATACATTTACTGAGGTACTGACTTACTCATAATTTCTTTAAGATTTACCTCAGGAAACAAGACAGCTATTGAACTTAAAATCCCAATACCATGGTCTACCAACAAGTATTTTGAATTCATGCATGATTAGATTTCTTGTAAATACAAAGATCTGTTTAAGTTGTGTATGATTATTTTTGTTGTAAGGTATTGGTGCTTGGGATCATATTTGGGAAATGAGACAAAAGCCTTTTAGAAGGATGCAAGTAAGCATTAAAATTATAATTACTGCTTTATATTTTCATCTTATGTAAGGGTTACTTCTCTTTACTCTGTCTCTCACCTCGTGAATCTGTTGTTTTCTTCATAACCACTGAGCCTTGCAATCTTGGGAGTGACTGAGGAGGAATTTCTTTTTACTGCAGAAATATCTATGCATTTTCAAACAGAAATATAATGAGAAGAAAAGAAAATAATCAGCTTGGGGGTATTGTAGATATAACTCTTAATTCTCGATTCTAAGAACATTAGGAATGTTCGACAGATAATGCAGAGAATCAGAGAGTAAAGTCTCAGGAGGTAATTTATTCATGGTTATGACATTCTTTTGTTTTTTTGTTTTTTTTTTGTTAAGGTTTGGGATGCTTGCAGTGATGCACACATCACATTTGAATCAAGTTCAAAGGATTTGGATGGTTCAAAAGACATGGGATTCATTGTAGAAAATCCTGTCACCCTTGAGGCCCTGAGAAAACAGCTAAAAATGCTTCACTCGCGAGTGAAGGTTCTGCATGGAACAAAGCTCAAGAAATTAAGTTTGCCTGATTTAACAAAAGATTTGGTATGGATGGATATATATATGAAGTTAATATTTTATCTTTTTTTAATACAAATTTTGCATAATGAAGAAACAAGTTTGTGTTAAGTGTTATTATCTCTTCAGAAAGATTACTTGCTACCCATAATCCTTCAACAAAGAAGTAAATACGAGTCAACTGTCAGCTGAAGTTTAAAATCATTAGGAATTTAAATTCATTTTCAACTTTTCCATGCTATGGTTGTAATTTTTTTTTAAGTAAATATTAAATTAAACCATTTTAACAGTATTGGTGGACTTGAACATAAATTGATTTTATATTCAGGAGAGTTTTGATGTGATTCCAATTTCAAATCTGTCACACAAGCATTTTAATTGATTTGAAATAATGAATCCATGGACGAATGCATGATTATTGTCAGAGCTTTACACAAAAATATTAGCTTGATATCTTTGTTAAAAACCATGCGACTTTGAAGGATAACAAGGATGTTAGTCATACATGGGCTTCCTTGGAGCTGGAAGATGGAAGGACAGTTCACTCAAGACTAGTGGTATGTGGTAAATATAGAGAAAATTTGTGGTTTCTTTTCCCACTTTACCACAGCAACAAGTGCCCTAGAACATATACTAAGTCATTCCATGAAGTAACTCTTATTTCAGAATTCAAATCCAAGTCCTTGTTTTTAGAAACCTATTAATTTCCAAGTCCATTCTAAAACTGGCATTTAGAATCAGGTTAAAATAGTGGTTTTAGTCCTAAATTTAAAACACTTAAAATTTTGTTGCACATTCTCTGCATGCCAAACTTAAAAACATGGAATCATGTAGGCTGAGACAATACAAAGCCAAATATTGATGGCCTCTAGTGACTGGACACCCAATGAGCACAGCTTTGGGTTTGGACTATGTATTGTTTATAAAATAAGTGATCCAGTTCATTCCTTCGTAAGATAGGAGCTGATGGTCCACAGTCCCTGGTGCGGCAACAAGCATCAATGGATTGCCTCTCCTGGAAATATGATCAGACAGGAGTTGTGGCAACTCTTCAGTTGGGAGAGGTAGTATTATGACTTTGCAGTAATCTTCTGTAAAGATGATGCAGCTTTTATTTTTAAAAAAAAAACTTTCTTGGTCTTTGTCAGAAATACTGACTGATGCTAGTGAAGGCTACCTGAGTGAGGTTTTCTTTAAGAGAAGAACTTCAAGTAACAGTCAGATTTTTTTTTAATTTAAAAAAGTGTTTCTCTGCTGTAGATTACAGATAACCTTGTTGCATGGCAGAAGTTTTTGCCCACAGGACCAATAGCTCTTCTACCAGTGAGTATTATTATGTGGGATGATGTTAAGTGCTTCATGTTTCAGATCCCAGTGCATGCACAAAATCATTGTAAATTTACCACAGACTTTTATTTATTGGGTACAATTAATTTACCATCAATGAAAGTTAATCCTAAGTTTGATGGTCTCTGTCTCTGCTTCCAAATTAGAGGGATCTTTCGGCTTTCCTAAGATCCCATTATGGATCTTCAACAGAGCCTTAGATTTGTTTAGAGTAGAGACCCACATGAAAACTATTTGCTGTTTGAAGAATATACTAGGAAAAAGGAAAGAAAAGAAAGATGATACAATTAGTTTATTATCAATCAACATGATTTTCCAAATTTTTTCACAATTATTTTAAATTAATTTATGGTCTTTATTTAGCTCACAGACAATTTAAGCTCATTAGTGTGGTCAACAACTCTGGAACATGCTAAACAGCTGGTCTCATTAGAGGAAGATAGATTTGTTGATGCTGTAAACAATGCATTTGTAAGTTTTAAATATGAACTATATAGGTCTATTATCTTAGCTTATTTTTTCTTTTTCTGAGCATTTTACCCCAAATAGTGACTAGCATTGTATGTCTCCATCACCCCGGAATCACACCTCATGCAGGGTCATGAGAATAAGTTCACTAGAATTTAATATTGATTACGAACAAATTCTCCTTGTCAGCACCTGAGGGATTATGTATAGAGAACAGTATAGAGAATATGCATACTGATTTTAGGGTGTCAAGGGTTAACATGGTATCATTCCATATTGGAAAGAAGCGTCAGAATTCATAAATCTATTTTGTAGGTCATTTGTCAAAATTTGATTTAAAGAATGTTGTCAGTAATTAAGAACCAAAATGTCCAAGGTTGTACATTCTAAAAAATTTATGTTTTCTTGAGATGTTCTTTATTATAATTATCACACATGTGATACAGATTGAGACCAACCAAGCCTGGCCTCTTGGCTGTAGTATATGAAAACCTTTATGTTTCCTCTTTTGTAAGCTTAAAGCTTTTATTTAATCTTCTTCTTAACTTTTGCCTTTTCAGTGGGAGGACTTGGACCGCAATCCTTTGGTGGATCAAGCCACAAGGATATCATATATGTTAGCTTCTTTCATTCAGCCATGGACAAGTAAGGTCTTTCCTCCCAAGTGTTCAATTCTCCTTTTCATTTCTTCTCCTGTCTCCCTCATTTTAAATTTCCTGGCTGTGTAAACTGATTTATTGATCAGAAATTATTTTACTCCTTGGCTTGGCTAGCTTTTATTTAACCCTTTGACTCCCAAGAGTGACCAAGACTGAATTTCTCCTTACTATTTCAAACCAACATCAAGCAGACAAGTGATGAGAATAAAGAAAGATATCAATTAGGGGATTATCTGTTGATCCAATACCAAATTCTCCAAAATAACACCAAAAGAATTATATGGAAGACAGTAAGGAGAATTGCTAATGAGATCTTGGGAGTTAAAGGGTTAAGAGAAGTGTTTAATATTCTTTGTATTTTCACCATCTCTTTTTGCAACTGAGTCAACGGTTACTATTAATTATTTACATTTATGAATCAACAACATTGCGCTTTTTAAAATATGTATGGAAAACTCTGGGCTAAATTTATATGTTGGGGCTGCAGTGCTTGAATCTCTCATTCCTTATTTTGTTACTCCTTCTAATTCTTTGTATCAAAAACTCTTATGCTGCCAATTTGTTTCAGAGGTGGGGTCTGGTACCCAGTCTCCCCCTAGTGTGAGTGGTGTTGAGGAAGGTAGTCGAGCAATGTTTCCATATGGTTTTGGTCATGCCATGGAATATGTCAGACCAAGACTGGCTTTGATAGGGTGAGTTAGTCTTTTTGTTATAATGGTGACACTTATAAGATGTGTTGAGATGATTTGTACATGACATAGTGATCCAAGAAGGATAAAACTGCCTAGCACTTTCACTTGTGTGTTTTAACTACAAAGTTAACATTTATGTTGAGTTCTCCATATTTCTCTCATAGTGATGCTGCTCATAGAGTCCATCCTCTAGCTGGACAAGGTGTCAACATGGGGTTTGGAGACGTTGCTTGTCTAAGAGAAGTGCTGTCTGAGGCTGCACAGGAAGGAAAAGATCTTGGTGATTAAGAATCAATCTTTCTCAAGATCTATAATTAGTATAAGTCAACACGTTACTCTAAGTACCTGGTGCATAACTTGGCTCTTGTCGCATGAAGTGATCAGGATTGTTACTCCATTTTCTGAGGCTTCTCCTGGCAGTTTTTTGGTACCAAGTTAAACTTAGGGTGAAGGGAGACTTCACTGTGAGAGCTTAACCTCTTTAAATCCCATGAGTGAGCACGATAGAATTTGTCCTAACAACATTGATACTATAGCAAGCAGACAAGTGATGAGAACAAAGAGAAACAACTGGGAATTATTAGTTTATCCAATAACAAATTCTCCAAACTTAAATCATAAGAATTGTATGACATACAGGAAGGAGAATTACTTATAAGATGTTGGGAGTCAAAGGGTTAACAACACCATCATAGTGACCTGCCTTGTATGCCAAACGTCAGGCCATCTTGACCCCCACAACTTTCCCTGAGCAGGAAGAGACATAGCTATGCTATCTTAAGTATTTTTGTAAGTCTTACTACTTTAATTTATAAATCAGTCAGTCATGATAAATAAACACAAACAAGATAACCATCAAAGAAAGTAAAAAATCTCTTGGCTTATTACTCAGAATTGTATGTCATGATTCTATCGTCTTAGACCCCTTTTTCCATTTCCAGGATCTCTGGAGCATCTTTTAACATATGAAACAAAACGGCAGCAGAGTGTAGTCCCTATGATCACAGCTATTGATGCTCTCAAGAGACTTTACTCAACATCAAGTCCTCTCCCAGTTCTTGCACGATCAGTGGGGCTCATAGCAACCAGTGCTATGCTCCCTATCAAGGTAAGTAAACAGTTTTAGCCAATGAAATTTAATAGTTAATTTGATTAACAAAGCTTACCATTGGTAAAAGAAATTAAGCCTGCATTGATAGAAGTATTGCTACTAAAAGGGTTTTGTGTGGGTCCTGAAAAACCTGGAAAGTCGTGGAATCTTATCTTGACACTTTTCAGGACTATCCAGTCTTGGAAAAAGACTTCAGGCCTTGGAAAATCCTGGAAATCTGCTTACCTCTAGCAATATAATTTTCAGAATTTCCATGATAAGAAATGTTTGAACTGATTTTGAAATCTTGGGAATGAAAAGGTTAATGTGAAATTTGGGGTCCTGGAAAAAGTCAATCTGAGCCATAGAAAAGTCCTGGAAAAGTTCTTGAAATTTGTCTCTAAAAGAAGGAAAGGAACCCTGTAGTAATCTCTTTATCAGGCAGAAGCACTAAAGGGGAACGGAGAAGAAAGACAAATGTCTAAAACTGCCTAACTTTGTTATCCCCTTTTCTTCAAATTTTTTGGAATCCCAGAATATATAATTGATTTGTTAAATAATTCTCTCTGTTATATTTTTGTTTGTAGGAACAGATTATTGACTTTGCCATGAGATAGTGCCACACTGATCTTAAAATTCTGGTCACAAAGGAAGAAGCAATGCACCTTTACAAGAACATAGGTAGCAACGTGATGTTCAAACATTGCAGCACAGAGTTGTTTGATGATGTTTTAAACTGTTGTTAAACAAATTTATGAATAAAAGTTTTTCTTGACCAAGATTAACTACTCGAACAGTACCTCTCTTCATGGGAACCTGTGATTTGGAAGGGGAAGGCTTATAAAAATTTTGGGAGAGGTGGGGGAAGGGCTATAAACTGGTATCTGATCTGTGAGTATTATGTCACCTGGGGTTGCTGGGAGGTTTTCTTTCAGTTTTTGCTGTCAGTTCTGCATCTGAATTTATATTTAATTTACCCCAACCTATCTAATATTCAAAACCATGATCTTCCAAAAATTAAAAAAAAAAGGAACAGAATGGTATCACATGACTACTGTTTATGCATTTTTGACCTCCTCCCAGAATAAAAAAATAATTCCTTATGTATCCATTACAAACATAAGAAACATGTGCCAGGGAATCTTTGTTAGTGAAGTTTTTATTATACTTTACTCTTGTTTCTCTATCTATTGACAGAGATGAACCACATTTTGACTGAGCTTACACAATTGCTCAATGTTACTAAAACACAACTTGACATTAGTTTCTTGTCAAACACAAAGTGTATCGTGAAATATCTAAGAATTCAGTGCGCCCACTATATTTAATAAAAGAGTTAAATTGTTATTTAGTAAAACCCCCTATTAATTTGTACCTACTTCTGATTCAGTTTGTAAAGCTTGTATAAAACGTCCCTGGCCATAACTGACCAACACATAGTTTCTCAACACCCTTTATAATTGGAGGGCTCAGAGCAAGAAAGATCCCTTGATTTTTCGGCCATTTTTGAAAGTGTCCACATGCCAAAATTCAACTACTTCTGAGCACTTTCAAAAATGGCCAAAAAATCAAGGGATCATTCTTGCTCTGAGCCTTTCAATTTATTACATCCTTTGGCAAAATGATAAGAGTAAATAAACTCTTCAGTCTGAGATAGTTATCTTCAAAACACTAAGTTTGCTCAACTAGTTTTGCAAGAAAAAGTGTCTACTTAAAACGAGAATGGGAATCATGCAGATTTAGGGGTTAAACCTAGAACCCACTCAATCATGACAGATCCTTATTCTCCTTGGGTGCAGTGATAACACCAAAGAGAAAAAGGCTAGGAACTAGGCTTGATTATCTCTAAAATCTTCCCAAAAATTCATTGTTCTTTACATTATCAGAGAAAGAAATAAAGATTTGATATTAATAGCAGTGCACAGCACAGTCTAGTAAAATAGAAGCAACTCTTATTATTTACATAGCTTTTGATCAGAAACAATTCTGACAAGTTAACAGATACTAAGTACATGTTAGGATGTAATACAATACGAAACTCACAAAGCTTGAAACACATTTTTATATGGAATGTAACCAAAACATTAATTGGAAAATCCTTATCTTACCTTACCCAAAAGAGTATTTTTATAATGCAAAAAAAAGGCAAATAGTTAAAAAATTATTTTGGGGCACAACTTTTGAGAACAATGTTGAGTGAGGCCATTTTTAAACTAGACAATGAAAATAACAGCTGTCACTGACATCAATCCCGAACCATTAGTAATACCCAAAATATATTTTTTCCGGTATTTTGCTTCCTGCATAAGAATAGTTTTTGGAAGAAGAAAAAACGAAAATATGTCCAAAAACTTAAAAAAATTGTTACAACTATACACATGCTGCTTACCAGCCCTTAGCTACATTGGTTTATATATTTATATTTTTGGCTCTTTGTTAATGCAATTCTTTGGGAGTATAACTACAAATTCAATAAAAGGAAATTCCAAGATTCTCATCTTTTATCTCACAGTAGCACAGAATGAAAATTAATTTTGTTTACAAGGTTAAAGATCAATTATACCTTTACTCCTTGAATGATGGCTTCAGATCAATGCCAGTATCTGAAAAACTGCGTGTCTATGCCTTCCCCAGTCCAAAATTAACCCTAACCTGTTATCACTTGTCTGTTATCAGGTTAAGGGAGGGTTAGGGGTGTTTTTGCTCAGATACTGACATTGATCCACGACTTCAATAGTAATCAGAGAGAACTGCCACTGTGAGATGGTCACACTCCAACATAAGCAAAAATGTGAGGAACAAAGAACACTGCAGTGAAGCCAACCGTTATATATGTGAGGAAACGATGGGGGATTTCTGAAACAGATTTCATCTTCTTTGGATCAGTCTCTGCAAGAAGCCATGGCACAACTGCATGTACTGTTGACTTCATCACTGCACGCGTTGGAATAATCACTCCAACACCAAAAAAAAACTTGCCAATCATCCAAAACATCTCCTCATAACCAGGAATTCGGATTGGGTATGGTGCCCCTTGGTAAGGGTCGGGCACCCCTTGAAAGTAAAACCTTCCCCAAGTACCAAGCAGTGCTCCACAGGCTCCAAATATAATGGTAGCAGTATCTGCTTTCGTCTGAGTGTATTTTGGTGGTGATGGGTACATGAGGATCATGATCATTGGAACCACGATGAGAAAAATTGGTGTGTTTGGAGAACTGAACACCCACTTGTCAATAGACACATCCAGAAGTGGAATCACAGTGACAAGTAAAACAACAGCAAATGCAATGCCAACAAGAAGATCCTGCAAATTACCAAAATGCAAATCAAATCCATTGCTCTTTCTCCCTACCCCTGCCATGTTTTAACACTCAAATATCAATATGCACATTCTCCAAATTGTTATTCATACATTTCCTAAAGAGCTAACTAGGAGAATTTGTTAGACAATCAAGAGTTTGTTTAGTTGGTGATCATTTCCTTAATTCTCACTAGCCTAATGTTTGATTCAGCAGTGATACCTTAGTGAGAAAATAGATGCTAATCACACCCAGAGGTTAAAGGGTTAATCAAACAGACATGTTCCTTTTCGTGATCAAAGGAAAAAATAAACTTTAACATAGCAATCAACAAAATTAACAAATCAAAATAACCACAACAGTTATTAAAAATAACAATAAATTTAATATTTATAACATGTACATATTCATTTACTTATGCTCATACGTGCAAAGAGAGAAACAAATGTCTCAAATAAACATAAAGTGCTTGAAAATCCCTACTAGCAGGGGGCAGATCAGTTGGCTACTTACACAGTGCAGCTGAGGAGTTGAACTCAGGGCAACCAAGAAAAAATCTAGTGGGTAACAAGGTGCAGGGCTTGAACCTGGGACCAGCAGATTACAAGTCCAGCACCCTAACCACTCAGCCATGTTGCCTCCACACACTTAAAAAATAATTTGAAGGGTTGTCTTGTCTGTTATGTTTCCTGCTTATTGGAAAATTCAAACTCCCTTTAAAGATTAGGAATTAAATATGCCACTTCATAAGACTTAGCATTTGACTCAAGCCAAAATCCAAAGTCTTCAAATTTTGAAATTTCTTATTTTTGACCTAACATTTGGAAGTTAATCATTAAATAAATTATACCAAGTGGGAGTCACAAGTTCTTTTTACATCTTAATCCTTTAACCCTTGAGACTGATTAGCATCTTCTTTCTCCCAACAGTATAACCCATGCATCACACAGTAAGGTCACGAGAATAAAGGAAATGATCACAAACTAAATATTCTCTTGATTAATAAACAAATTCTCCTCCTCAGCACCTTAGGAAATGTATAAAAACAGTATGGAGAATGTGCATACTGAAGTTAGGGTGTAAAGGGCTAACCCTTCAACTCAAGCTCTATAGATTCCAACACTAATTCTCCCTTCTTGTTGCCATTGAATCTTCCTAGTGAACTAGACAGGGGAATTTGGTCTTATTCCAAAACAACACCCTCTTTCTGATAAGCTTCTCTGTTCTCACGATCTGTTTACAAGATAAAGATGAATACCCTGTTAGAATTACAAGGAGAATTTACATGTCAATTACTTTTGGGAGATAAACAGTTAATATAAACTAAGCTGCACCTAGTAACTTCTTCTACAAGGTAACAATGACAAGGGTTCCAATTGATATCAACTCTTAAAGTGAGAGGGAACAGGAACACTATAAATCAGGAAGCATGAGACAACTTTCCCTCTTGACTGGAGAAATCACATTCTTGTGCTGACAATGAAATATTTGAAAGTAAATGTATATACCTGCAGTGTGTGCATTCCCATGTACAGACGACTGGTTGATACCAGAACACACCAACATATTCCAAATATAACACCAATGTATAAGGGATACTGCAACAAATAAAATCCACGTGAAAACAACAGTCAGTTGTTTTGTTTTTAATCTATTAGATTGTAGAATTTTATGTTATTACATTATTGTGAACCTTGATAAATATTTCTTTTAAAAGATGGGGTACCAAGAAGACTTTGATGGTAGAATTCCTTCGAAAACAAGGTTATAAATGCTATCACCCTGGTCCAACTTCCTTATAATCTGGAACTGCAAATTCCAAGGAGGAACTCAAAATTTGTTCATGCTTCTTTTCACAGACAATGAAGATCCTATGATAGCAATTTGTAAAGCATTGTTTTATAATGGCAAAATGCAATTTATATTGTTAAAGGCTGCATTTGAGCTTGAAGTATTTTGTACGCAAAATGAAGCAAATAGGAGCACATCACTTGACACTGGAGACAGTACTTGATTTCACTAATTTTTACAGGGATCATTTTTTATTTCCTTATTAGCACCTTGCTATCAAGAAAATGATTCAAGCGATCCACTGATCTCTCAAATTTGCCTTGCAGAATATTCAGGAATTTTGTCTGATCTGAGCTGAATCACTTCCTGACATCCAAGTAGTCATGCACTGAAACTCCTTACAGTTGCCAATTTATGTTATCATTTCATTTGATAATACTAAATTACCCTCTTATACTCTCCCACCAACACAGCACCACAAGTGATCCACCGATCTTGCAAATTTGCTTTTCAGAATATTCAGGAATTTTGTCTGATCTGAGCTGAATCACTTCCTGACATCCAAGAAGTCATGCACTGAAACTCCTTACGGTCGCCAGTTTACGTTATCAATTCATTTGATCAAACTAAATGGTAAACTTTCTGCACAGCTCCATACTACATTATGCATTCAGTTCTTGGATAGAGAAAACAACGACAAAAAATACATTACCGTTGAGAAAACAGATTTGTTTTATTTATGGGGCTGTGCGGAAATTTTACCATACTAAATTACCCTGTTATACTCTCCTACCGACGCAACACCACAGTTTCTTACGAAACTTACTTCCTTTGGTATAACAAAACTTGTATACAGTATCAAGACAAAGGGGTGTGGAAAATTTCCAGTTTGCATAAAACGGTCATTAACATGACAGTGTAGCAAGCCATCGATTCGTTACGAACGATGTTAGGACAATTATCTCTTTGATTAGCATGTTCCCACCTCAAGTGACATATTTACATGGTCTGATTGCAACAACAAGTGTACAAGGAGCTAACCCTAAACATATTAATAAACGTAACAGGTACAAACCACGACAAAAATGAGCTTACCTGGTAACGATCGTAACTAAAATACACCAAACAAAACGGAATAATAGTCCCCACCATCGCGTGGGTCGACGGCATGCCATATTCCACTTGGAAACGTTTCTCCACAGAAATCACTGGAGGAGATGGCGGTCTTGGCCACTGAATGACATCTTTGGCACTCTGGCCTAGGTACATAATAACAGCCCATAAAATAACAGTTCTTCGAGCCAGATATTCGTCAATGTTCCAAATCAAGAAAGGAAAAAATGTGAGATAAAACGACTCGTAGCCCAGGGTTGAACCAAACACGAAAAGCGCGTGGAAAAATCTGTTGCACTCGTACTGTTGGCCGATTTTCTTTTCCTTGCCAGCTGATTTGGACTTCTCTAGTGGCTCAGGCTTGACGAATCCGTTTCGCTGATGGGCGTGATTTGAACCGTTCGTGAGAAGATGGTTGTTGTGTGTAGAATATCCATCGGAAACATGTCCATTTCCTAACGACGAGGAGTCGTTCTGATCACGCATCTTGGAGAGGTCATCTTTTTTGTCCACCCTCCTTAGACCAAACGTCTGTTGGAATTTAGCGACAACATAAGGATCTCCTAATGCTTTGAGCATTGTGAATTAGTGTAATCCACAGCTGGTTTGAGCGGAATTTGGGGTTACGGAGGGAAGTGTGACGTGCCGGCTGCTTGCAAGGGAAGGTCAGGCTCGGTTACTCAGGTGGATATAAGGGAACTCTTTACCTACCTAATATGGATATGCATGATCACGCCATGCCGGGTCACTTGCAGTACACGTGATAAATAGGGGACTCCCTGACCCAAAAACGGATGATTTCCTCCCAGGGTTTGTACATTATTGTGTACAAACTTCGTTACTTTCATTTTCAGAATATAAGGCTAAAAAATTTTCCCCATCGATCTATAAACTGCAGCATGGAAACAAAATCCAGAATTAGAGAAAGATGGTTTTTTTTTGAGCTCGGTAAAGAGATAGAGAAAGACGAAAAAAAAAATATCTTTCTCCATTTCTTTACCGAGCTCAAAACTTACTATCTCTTTTATTTCTATCTACAAACATTACGCTTTCGACAGCGCTGGTCCTAGCAGTATGCAGGACGCGTGTCATATAAACTTCGTAATAGAATTCGTTTATGGTGAAGTCTCTGTGGCTCAATGATTAGAGCATCGAGCGCGTAGTCGGAAGGTTTGAGATTCAATTCCTCATGGAGATTCAGAATTTTTCTTTTGTCATATGTGACAAGAAGGAAAAAAGCATCTTTCTCTATTTCTTTATCGAGCTCAAAACTTACAATCTCTCCTATTTCTATCTAAAAAAAATCCAGAATTACTCCCAAATTTTCAAGAAATTGTTTTCCATTCTGAAAGTTTGAAAATTTCTTAGATGAGTCTGTCTGTTCCCTGTATCCTCATTTTTGCGTCATTGACTTAATATTGGGTAGCATCCCGATGAGCGGGGAACTCTGAACAACCGATTCCCAAAGGGTGAGCGCTCTATTTATGACAGGCAACAAAGGAAATTTTCTTCAGGTCATCTCGGGTCGATTTTTGTACTTTGCGCTGTACTTTGCTTTCGCTCATGAATTTGAACAAGTTTTTAAAAGGCTGTTTGCACTTCTTTACCGTTGCTAACCTATAAGACAGTTTCGAAAAATGTATTCTATGCCTCCTTTTTACGGATAGCCGATTAAAGACACGAGACCTCCACGCAAACTCTCAAACGGATGATCTCAATACACCGGAAATAGAAAAAGAAAAATGTTACAGTCAGTCAGGATCATGACTGAAACACCTCACGCGCGCGTACCAGTCACGAGTGGGAAAATCACTTCAGCAGCCGGAAGCCCATTTTTGATAGGGCCGCGAACATCACAAATTGGCTCAAATTACCGAGCTCATCTTTTCAGAAGACTCATGGTTTGAGGAATTTTTTACGTTTCGCAAATTAAGATCAATTTTTAGGAGTACAAGGCACAAGGGTTTTTTTTTAACGCATTTTGGCTAAAAATAATTTTTTTTCAGGGAGAGAGAGAGAGAGAGTGAAATAAACTGCAGAAAAATTTGCAATAATAGGAAAGTAAAATTCCAAACCACATTTTAATGGTGTAGTAGATGGATATGCATGGAAATCAAGCTCTTTTCATCTTCTTCTCATGGGAAGTGTTTGATCTCTAATATCAGTTTTGATTTCTTGAATAAATCTTGTGATATCAAAGAGCAATTACCTTTTTTGCTAGTGATGGGCAGGGTAGTTGTATTGAGGGGAGGGGTAGGGTGGCCTGGAGAAAGTGGGAGAGGACTATTACAAGAATCATCTACAAAAAGAAGAAAAAAAAGAAATGCTCAAAAACTTTATCCTGAGTATTTAAAATGTTCAGCTAGAACTCCATTGTTCAAAACTTCTTAACAGAGATATGTCTTACAATCAAATTACTGAAAACATTGTTTTTAGCATTTTACAATCTACAGTCCATATCCACTGTGTTTCTGGGTAATGCTGAGTAAATTATGAATCATTGGAAATGTTTAACATACACACTTAAAGACAAAAGTAACATAAGCTCTCCAAAAACATCTCTTGTCCAGTAGATTGGACTTCAGCCAGATTATGGAGTCCTATTTTCAATACTGACAAGCTGTAAGGTCCCTTCATAAAAGTACCTTAAAGCAAATTTCCATAACAGCAGTTTATAATCGAATCTTACAAGCTGCTGTTTTCTGGTTTACAGTTGTTACAAATGTTTGTCCTCAATTACCTCTTTAACTCCCAAGATCCAACAAGTAAGTCTCCCTTCTGACTGCTATACATTACCTTGAGAACTAGACTGGAGAATTTGGTGTTCTATCAAAATAACACCTTCCAAATGATAAACTTCTCAGTTCTCATTACCTGTTAGCCAAATAATGTATTTGAATCACAAGGAGAAATTACATGTTAATTCCTTGTAGGTGTTATAGGGTTAACAGATGAAGTAACACATGAAAGGAAGTTACATTTATAGTAACAATAGTTTATTCTCTCATGGATATTTTTCAACAGCATTGTCACCACCAACTGTCCTTGCCTGAGCTCTTTTTTGAGGGTCTGTCGATTGCCAGCTCAGCTGGACTTTTAAAAAGTCTGAGTGTTCCAATCCCAAAAAGTCCTAGGTAAAAGAAAAATTGAAGTAACATTGATGCAGTGTTCCTAAATGAGGGAGGAATGCATTCTGGTTTGAACCCCATGAAGCACGTTTTTTCAGTTTTCTTCACGCTGATAATAGTACCCAACTATGATCTGGTTGGCACAGTTTCAAACTGTGTCAATGCCTTAATATTTTCAGGCTTCTTTAATTGCAATCCCCTAAATACATGCAGTTCAACTGCAAGGATTGTTTCATCATTGACTTTTAAGAAAAGATTTTGGCATGTTTTCATCAAAGAAAAAGTCTCACATACCCACACCAAATAATCCAGTCATGACCTTTGCTGGCATGTTCGAAGCTGGGATAGTCTTGACAGTATTCAACGCGATGTATCCACAAACATAACACACTGATGCACCAATGAACTTACAACTCACACAATCCTCATTAAACTCTATGTCAAGCTTCCTAACCAATGCTGACCAACTGTCATTAGTATTTTCCTGTGTAAGAAAAAGAAGATGAATGTGAAAAAGATGCATAAATTAAAAAAGGAGGTTATGGATGAAAACAACCATCAGGTTACATTATTTCATTAGTTTTTTAACCCTTCATCATTCACGAGTGACCAAGACAGAATTTCTCCTCACAATATCAATACAATATCAACCAGATAAGTGATGAGAACAAAGAAAAATATAAATTTGGGATAATTAGTTGATCCAAAAGTAAATTCTCTGAACTAACACTGTAAGAATTGTACGGTTGACACTAAGGAGAATTACAAATCTGATCTGGGAGATAATTAAATAACAATTAAAGAAATACCAATACAACTTGGTAACCAATTCAAAAAGTAACACACTCGCACGATGTCGATACAGTACAATTGGTACTCTCTGTACACATTCAATTGCGGTGTGACTTGCATACGGTGACGCCACTTTCCATAATTTCCAGGCTGTATAAAAAAATAAATATCACGTACAGACAAGAAGGATACCCATACCTCCTTATAAACCGGTTTTGGTTCTTCCACTACATCAGGTAACTTTTCTAACGGAGGAAGTTTCTTGTTCTCTTCTGAGTTAGAGGAAGACGCCATATCGTAGGCTTTATTGAACACGTTATGTACGCCTGCATGAATTCTAGTCATTCAGCACCAGTCTATGCAGAGCTCTTTTCAGCTGGTGTGGCTCTCTTTAGCCATAGCATTAGGGTTTTCCTATACAATCCGTTTTCATCGTCTTGCTACAGAACTTGATTGTAAAGTTTACACGTTAAAGAGTAAGGATATTAATCGAGGAATTTATTCACAATGCCTGAGGCGAAGACAAACGCTGGAGATGGAAATAAACAAGGGGCTTTCAAAGACAAGGATAAGCCCACCGAGATTCGTATGAGTAACATCACAGCAGCAAAAGGTGAGTATTTCTGCCTGTGATTCCATATCTACAACAGGAGGATTTACAAGATAACTATTTTGCGTTCTTAGCTGTTGCAGATGCGATCAGAACAAGTCTTGGGCCTAAAGGGATGGACAAAATGGTGAGTGACAGCCACATGTAGTAATGGAGCTATGCAGTCTTGTCACTATTGGAGTTTTGTTGGTGAAACAAACGTGTTCACTTTGTATGGTTTCACAAAGTCTCTTTTTGGCTTAAATGTTGAATTTTTGTAACATATCCGAAATTGAAGTGATGACAGACTTGATACGACAAATTATCCAGACTAGAAATAAAGGTTTGAAGTATATTTTTCAATTTTTGTTTGGCACTCAGCCAGATTGTCAGCCGGCAACTTTGACTGATTTCCAGCCGTCAACTTTGAGAGGTTTCCATTTCCATCTCTTAACCCTCTGACCCCTTAAGAATTCCTAGCATCTAATTTTTCCCCACAATATTACCCCTGAATTGCACAGTGAAGACATGAGAATTGAGGAAATGATCTCCCAAACTATGATAGGATGTAAAAAGTTAAAAAATTAAGCCTCAGCCTCACAGCCTTAAGCTTTGCAGCTTTATGAGTTAGTCAGCCTCGTATACTCTCTTGCATTTTTTATAGATATTTTGGGTGATGAGATACTGGTCTCTGTTCCAATTCATACACACTTACAAGGAATTGTAACAATCCCTCTGTACAGCTTAGTACAATGCTTGTTCCAAAAAAATTGAACTTACTGTTGTTTTTGTACTTGGCTACTGTCTTAGATCCAAAGTGGAAATGGTGACGTAACAATCACTAATGATGGTGCCACAATTTTGAAGCAAATGCAGGTGTTGCACCCAGCTGCAAGAATGGTAAAGTGGTTATTTATCCATATTGAGATATACAGTAGGGTTTCTTGTAAGTAGAGGGAGTGGAAAGATATAAAAATCTGCCGATGTGTGAATTAGTTATGATTAGCAACTGCATCACTAAATGGGGGTTGGGTGACCAAAACATCCAGGAGCTTCCACTATTGGCAGCCAGCTCCTAGATGGTGACTGCTCCCATGGCTGGTAAATCCTGACAACCCAGCCATGAGCTCTCTGGTAGGAGAGGGAAACAGGCACCAGTCACACTGAATAAACAGTGGAAAGAGGGAAGGGAGGGGAAGAAAAACTGCCTGGATGTTGAGCTGGCACTTCAAACAATGCTGAAAGTTCACGCTCAAAGCTTTCACAAGAAAGCCTTAAGTGAAGAGTACACAGAATTCTCACACACATGCATATGCAACAACAGCAGACTACTAGAGAAGGCTGATGCTCTTTGTTGTTAACTCTGTTAAATTGCATTTAACTGCATATCATTTTTACTGCAAAATTTGTATTTAATGTTTCTTGCTGGAGTTTCATGCTGTGCTCCACTACTGATGTAAAATGCGAATCTGTACCAAGTGTTTGTTTTTACCCTCTTCATTAAATAGCTTGCCCACATTTCTGGCTTGTTATTCAGATGGGAGGGAGAAATCAAATGGTTGCTCCAACAACTTTACTGTAACTGATACGTTTAAAGTCAATAGAAGCAATCAACATGGGCTTGTTAGGTGTACAGTTGTACATTTAGACCATCTGTAAAGTATGAATTAATGTATCTGCTGTGTTCATATATATAATGCCTTGAGAGTCTTAGTTATAAATTTTTTTCATGTAGTAACTTGTTTCCAGGACTACATTATTAAGCTTGACTTCTCGAGTTGCAATGAAACTAGTGCTTATGTGTGTTATGCAGTAAAAAGTTTGTTATCTTTTCTCTCATAAATGAGTTTTAGGTTTTGATACTACTGACAGCTTTTGTGTACCATCTAAACCACATGAGTTAAAATTATAGGTATATTATTGTGATTTTAGCTGGTAGAGCTGTCTAAAGCGCAAGACATAGAGGCTGGAGATGGTACAACAACTGTAGTAGTGATTGCTGGAAGCTTACTCAGTGCTAGTGCTAAACTACTGGAGAAAGGTATCTTGTTACTGCATACGCCTTACAAGGATTAATTGTGTGTGGAAATTAGATACAGACACCATGTAAGATTTATCGCTTTAAATGTGCTTGGCTAGATAGTTTGAGCAACATTAGCATCTTTATTGAGTTACTTACATTTAGTGTAATGCAAAGAATGACATCATACCCTCTTCATTTAATAGCTTGCTTGAACTAATGGCTTGTTATTCAGATGAGAGGGAGAAAAAAAATGATTGCCCCCAACAACTTTTTCATTAATCTTTTAATGTTAAGGTCACTTAAGGCAACCTACAACTTCTCTTAAAATTATGTGAGAAAGGTTTGGTGAGAGAACTCTTAAAGTATATCTGCACCAACTTGTTTACCTCCTGTTTCTTTTTAATTACTTGTGGTCCTTGAGGTGAAACAAAAGACAAAGAAAACGTTGATTAGAGTCTAACAAATTATTTATCTTTAAAGTCTGGTCTGAGAGCATGATGTACAAATGTACCTCAAGATTTGGACTGGGAAATTTGCCTTCCAGAGCAAGAAAGATGTCACAAAAATAAAGACACTAAAGTGATCAGATACATTGATCTTTTTTTAACAGTCTTTCTTCATCATTGTAGGAATTCACCCCACCACTGTATCTGAATCTTTTGAGAAGGCAGCTGCTAAGGCAGTGGAAATACTGACAACCATGTCCATGCCAGTTGCTTTAAGTGACAGAGCATCTCTACTGAAAAGTGCAATGACCTCCCTCAGTTCTAAGGTGATGGGGCTGGCACCAATTATGTGTTAATTAAGTACTGTCGAGTAGTTAACTCTACTCCACTCTACTTCCAGCAGGTTTTAAGCAGCATGAAAGCATTTTTTTGACATTCTTGTCTTCTTTAAATCTGAGTAGTGTTTTTTTTTAGATTTTGCCATCTCTTTAGATGTTGTTTGTGGTCTTAATACTTCCTTTCATTTCCTCATTAGGTTGTCTCTCAGTACTCAAATCTTCTGGCACCAATCACGGTTGATGCTGTCCTTAGAGTCATTGATCCTGCAACAGCTGAAAATGTTAACCTTAAAGATATCCGAGTTGTGCAGAAATTAGGGTATGTTATTAAAATGGATTTGCTTCAATTTTTCCCAGATCTGATTCCATGTAGCAACATTAGGCTGCAAAATTGCTTCTCTGTAAGAAGATTTGTAAAGATGGGTACAGTGTGCAAGGACTCTGGTGTACAGCTATGATGACCAAATGATTGCCCCCATAATATTCTTCTGTGATTAATCAATCTGCACCATTGAGTGCTGTCTGAGCTGTTTCCTTGTATAGTGTTGATATTTTACCATAGTGAATATTTTCGGTCTGTTTTGGTTCAGAAAATTTTCTATCTTGAATGTTCATGATATCACAATTTCTGTCTGTGACACGACTGTCAGACAAATAACTTGAATTGTGGAATTAACTCCAAGCTTTGATTAACTCATCTTCGGAAACTCTTGCTTCCTCTTCTTGTCTTGGCATGGTCTTGAACAATGTTAACAATTCTTTTACCTTCTTCACTGAGATGGTTGTGTTTTGTTTTTCAGTGGCACAGTAGATGATACAGAGCTGGTGGAGGGTCTTGTTCTGGAACAAAAAATCAGCCATTTGGCTGGAGGAATATCGCAAGTGGAGAAAGCAAAAATTGGACTTATACAGTTCTGTATTTCTCCTCCAAAAACAGATGTAAGTTTGAATGGATTGATAACTTTGTGTGGATAGCAAGTAAAATTCACAAATCTGTATCTAATTTAATAAAAGATAAGCAGTTTTTCAAGCATGGGGGTGCACTGATTTTGCTGATAGGCTAGGCAAAATAAACCTGTACAGATTTCTGATGTTAATATAAACAAGACCAATTTTCTGTTTACTATATTCAGAGTTAAAATCAACCCAAAAATTCACAGTAATCATATTAAAGAAACCTTTTTTAACCCTTTAATCCCTGAGAGTGACCAGCATCTAAATTCTCCTTTCAATATCACCCCTTGAATCAAACATTAAGGTCATGAGAATAAAGGAAATGATCACCAACTGAAGAATCTCTAGATTGCTTAACAAATTCTCCTTGCCAGCACATTAGGAAATTTATAGAGAACAGTATGGAGAATATGCATACTGATGTTAGGGTGTAAAGGGTTAATTGACCAGACTATGAATTGTTTTCCTATCAGATGGAAAATCAAGTAATAGTTAGTGACTACACACAGATGGACAGGGTGCTACGCGAGGAACGTCAGTACATCCTTGATATCTGCAAGAAAATAAAAAAGGCAGGATGTAATGTTCTGCTCATCCAAAAATCTATTCTAAGGTATGTTGTGCACATTTTTCAGCTTTTGTGTTTATTTGTAGTCTTGTTGATTGGGTTGTTATTTTAGGACCAGGCAGGGAAGGCACAAATTTAAATTTTTGGTGGGGTTTTTGTCTTTCTCTGTTAATATTCTCTGCTGTTTTCTGTTTTACAGAGATGCTGTCAGTGACTTAGCCCTCCATTTCTTGAACAAAATGAAGATTCTTGTTGTTAGGGACATAGAGAGAGATGAAATAGAATTCATATGCAAGGTAAGTGAACCTTGTGGGGCTAAGGAATTTATTCAAGCAATCCAGGGGAAAATAGTCACAAATAGTAGAAAGACGTAGCCAAAGAACTCCATTTTGAAGTTCATAGAGGTTACTGGAAAGGTGGTACACATTTTTGTCTCAAGATTCTTGTGTGAAAGCATATATTAGTTGTAACGTTATATAGGGTTGAATCTTAATTGGAGGGAAAATGGCTGAAAATAAACTGTAAGCTGTTTTTTTTTTCTGAAAGTGTTTAGAACTTATTAGTAGATTGATATTAATCTTGATTTGAGTCAGTCGTGATTTAAACAACAATTTTAGGTTGTCACTACCAGAACTTTGCATGGAAATGAATGCAGTAAATTTGTTATCTTCTTGATTTCAGAGCTTAGGATGTAAACCAATTGCCAGTTTGGATCACTTCACTCCAGAGATGTTGGCAACTGCAGAGCTTGTGGAGGAAGTACCCCTGGGTACCAGCAAAGTAGTCAAGGTGACAGGGGTAACCAATCCTGGTCGAACTGTCAGCATATTGGTGAGAGGATCCAACAAGCTTGTCTTGGAAGAGGCTGAGCGATCACTTCATGATGCTCTTTGTGTTGTGAGATGCTTGGTTAAGAAGAGGTAACTCGTGAATCATGAAAACGATATCTTAGTGGAAGATCATTTCCCTTGAATGTGGTAGGGGAGGAAAAATGTCCATAAACATTGACTCAAAAGGAGGAAGAGTGTGGATATGCAAATACCAAAGCCTTTTCCTCAAGCTTGTTATGATTGCTAAACATTTTTCATTACTGTGATACTTCCTTTATGCTTCGAGCTTATTTCTATTGGTTTAACGGGCCGAATTTCACTGTACTGCCCCATAAATTCAAAGTTTGTTTAAATTAAGATCTTCCCCTTCATAAGCCAGAGTCTTAGTTATGCAACTGTAAGTGTGAGTAACACAGTATGCTTATAAATCTTCTAAAATATATATAATAATTGTCAACGTTATAAAAAAAAGAGATTTCTATCAGAAATCTTCGTACATACCTCTTACTAATCTTGTTTTCTCGGTCCGTACTTTAAATTACGGAACCTTGCGCTTGGGCCGTAAATCCGAGCAGAAATAACTCGGTCTGTGACTTACAGTACGGGCCAAGGAAGCGAGGGTAGTAAGAGGTATGTGTGAAGATTTCTGACAAAATTCCTTTTTTTCAACGTTGGCTATGATTATATGTATGGTAGAAGGTTTATAGGCGTAGCATGTTACTCACACCTATTCGCCATTTTTACGTTGAGCGGGAGAGTGGGTCGAGTCGGTAGACGCAAAGCATGCTGGGGCGGGTTTAGGGGACGCCATTATCTGTGACAAACACAAGTGTGACTAAAAACAACATGGTTAAAGCGAGTTGGACAACTTAGACTTCGTACTAGATTAACAGGGACAGAGTCATTTTTCATATTTGTTCTTCAACCGGTTCATTTCTTATTCATATTTTTTGTTGATTTAATTCATTCTGATTCTTGATATCAACAGAGCTCTCATAGCGGGAGGCGGAGCTCCAGAGATCGAAGTGTCCATCAAGCTGGCTGAACATGCGCGCACGTTGACAGGAATGGAGGCGTATTGTGTCCGTGCATTTGCAGAGGCGTTGGAAGTTATCCCTTACACACTCTCCGAGAATGCTGGTCTGAATCCTATTGCTACAGTCACGGAGCTAAGGAACAGGCATGCAAAGGGCGAAACTACCGCAGGAATTAACGTCAGGAAGGTAAGATCCGGGAAACTCTATTCAAGTGTTCAAATGTATATTTTGTGGACCGTTTTTACTCCACAACAGTTACATATAGAAGTCTGTTATTCTTGTTATACTTTGTCCAACTCCAATAGTTCTTTAAATAGCTTGACGTTTTCTATCATGTTTGGCCTTTTGGCGTTTGGTTTTTGAATTGTGCCCGGCATCTTTAAGAAATGTAAGTTGAGCACAGCGAGATGCATTGTTTCATAACTTTTTCTTGGGAAATTGACTTGTTAACCTCAACGTCGTGTGCCACGGGCAGTTTCACTCACTTCGTTTTTTTTTCTATTTGTCGGCAGGAGTTTTATTCAGTTTTCTTTTTTCATATTTCATTTTTGTTCATATCTTTGTTTTTCAGGGCACAATTACTAATATTCTAGAAGAGAACGTTCTGCAGCCGCTTCTCGTGTCAACCAGTGCCATTCAGTTGGCATCCGAGACAGTTCGTAGCATTCTGAAGATCGATGACATTGTAAGTATAAATAACTATCATTGGTAAATTTAACGGCCTCAAGTTATACAAGTTATTCTAAGCAGACCGCACGCAACCGTGATATTTTTCCCACTGGTTTCATAATGACGGAGGTTAAGTGAGAGTAACAAGGAGCGTTAGAAACAGCAATATACAATGACAGCTATTTTTTTATGGCAGAAGTTAAAGATTAGGGTCAGTGTGTTTAAAACAGGATTACCAAACTTTTGATTTAGCTGTTCACAGGTTTAAGCTTTTAATTCCACCATCCCTTCCTCACAGTAAGATGAACTCCCACCAAAATCTGGCCCCAATACACGTTGCAGTATAAAATTAGAAAAAGTCAGAGCAAGAATTAATTTCTGAAATCTTCTTTTACAGGTAAATACAAGATAAATGTCGAAGGAAAGATATCATTAAGAAGCCATGTGCCGCTGGGATGCGAGTGCGTGTACAGGAGAAACTAAAAAGACCACAAACAGATCGAAACCTACTCAAAATAAACTGTTCAGCTTGATATGAACAATTTGCACAGTGTTGAGTCACCAGTTTCTCCATTATGAAATGGAGACATTTGGCAACTGAATTACTCAGAATTCCTGGCTTTCAATATTATTAAAGAGAGTGAAATACTTTGTGTTTAAATTATCATTTAGTTGACGAGTTCAAGGGTGTAGACAGGATCCTTCAAAATGAGGTTCCTTCATCGCTGTCGGATTGGAGAGGGTGCTAAATATTAGTTTGGGAGTCACAAACACGTAACCTGGTGTGTTTCAACCTTTTACTGTCTAACATCAAGATATATATTCTCAATACTGTTCTCTGTGCATCTCCTAAGTTTCTGACGAGGAGAATCACTTCCTCCATTTTCGTGACCGCAATGCATGATTGGAGTAGAAATTAGATGCTAGTCACTGGCAGGGGTTCAAAGTGTTTAAAATACTTCATTGTGCGTTATTGAACTGTTTGTCTGACATCTCGATAAACTAGACGAGGAACAGACCTAGAAAACGCCAGGGCGTGTCACGAATAATCGCGATTCCTTTCTCTAAATACCGGTAGCAATTCTGTTAACAAGGGGGGTAAGTTTCTAAAGAAACTGTGGTGCTGCGTCGGTGGGAGAGTGTAACAAGGTAATTTTAGTATTATCGACTGAGTTGATAGCGTTAATTGGCCACCGTAAAGAGTCGAAAAGCTGACGTTTTGAGCTTCAGCCCTTCGTCAGAGCGATTGACAAAGGGCTAACGCTCGAGACGTTAGCTTTCTAACTTTACGGTGGCCAATTCACATTAACAACTCAGTTGATAAGGATAAATTGTCAAGCAATTCTCTTAACTCATTTCGTTGCTATGCAACAATTAAAGTAATCTTATGCAACATACCGGCTTCTAACTGTCAGGAGACGGGAAACAGGAAATCGGGAATTTATATAAGACTGACGGAAGGTTCCACAAGTAATTACATTTTAAGTCCATTATTTCAGTTCGCGAGCAAAGAAAAGTGATTCGAATTTGAGGCTGAACCTTACACCAACCCAGGTGGGTAGAAAATAATAATTTCTGGTGCACGTGCAGGGCGAAGCTGCAAAATACATGTATGTTTTGAATGAACGATCTCACCAGCAAGAGCTTACTCCCAAGCGTGCATAATTGCCATATAAATAAACCGCTGCATTCTTGAGCATCGCTGTGACAAGGTTGGGAGGTTTTTACGCTACAATAAATCTCTTGTTGATTCAACTTACGAATCTTTAGTGTCTATGTGAAACAGGGCCAAAATACTGCCCACACTGCAAGGTGGCGACCCCACCAGGACAGCTTGACATATTGTATCGTATCGGTTCGACGGGTGATACTGTTCTTGCGAAGTTGTTGTTAAAAAGGGTATGGGGTAAGGGTTAAGAAGGGTTAAGAACGGATTGGAACGATAATCAACAATAATAAATAAACAAGTATTAAAATAGTAAATAGTTTTCCGTAATGGGAACACAGCTTGAGTTACTATGATCATCAGATTGACACCTGGAAATTTCAACCCTTCTACCTTTCCTCTTTCGAGAGGAAACTGGGTTCAAGACAAAGTCACGCAAGTTCGTTGCCATAAACATGGCCGACCGAGACCAAAGCGGCCGTCCGCCGCCACTTCCATCGGGCTATGACTACGACTTTGTTACAGAACTAGATGAAGATTTTGTCTGTCAGATATGCCAGTTACCTTTAAGAAATGCTGTGTTAACTAGATGTGGACACAGATTTTGCCATGACTGTCTCAATGAACATTTCAAACGGTAAGTTGGAATGGTTATTCCGGAACTGTCGTCTGAGTGAGTCGATTGATCTTCGAATGCCTAATGAATTATAGATGAAACAGGACTACTCCTATTTTGGAAGAAGAAGCATATTTCACAGATGATAATTCTGTAATTACTTAGAGCCAATGCCATCATCAATGCAACTTTTTTAGAAGTGTAGTCAAATGTTCGAATCCAAGTCAACTGATGCAGAACTTAGCTCCTCGTGAGACAAAAACAAGCTGCAAGGCAATTTCAAACTTCATGTTGATGTCCAATTGTGGAGTTCTAGTTGTTTTTATATTTCCATTGTCGAGTAATATGAGGCATTGAAGCCTTGTTAGGAATGAAATCATCCTGATTGGTTTTAGCTTCCTTCTGGTCATAATGAATCAAACCGAGCAGTTAAAAGCTTCGCACGTATCTTGAAAGTCGTGTTTTAAATTAATAGTTTGTTTCAACGCAAACATTTGCGATATGTCAGCTCTAAGGTCCGAAAAGAGTAGCCTAAATCTGGCAAGTGGATGGGCAAAACTTTGAAGTTTGACCTAATTTCAAGTTTGGGATGCATATTCTCTGGTAGATGACATTGCACAATTGCCAGCGAGAAATGTTTCGTCATTGAGTCGGCAAAGTTTCGCACTACGTGAACTAAGAACGGTTCTCTTGTTATTACAAATCTTCTATTTTGTGGTAATACACAAATAGATGCATGTAACGCGAAGTAAAATCTCTTGTCCTTGTCACTGCATTATGTGAATGCGGGCAAAATTTTGTTGCTTTGCTTTTCACAGTGAAGTTTTTGAAAAACTACCGTAGAAAAACAAGTGGTGTCTTTATAGGATCTCACAATCGAAAACAGTGTTTTCTTCGTCAATATAATGAAATCAGGGTCCTTTTCAGGACAACTACGTTATCTTGATGGTTACCCTACAAAATATACATTGAATATTGACACATTGAATGTTACTTTATCACAAAGTTGCATTTCTTTTGACGAGAGTTCTCTCTTTTTAGAATACAACATCCTAACTGCCCACTAGACAGAACAAGACTGGATAAAGACAAGGTACTTCCTATAGTGGTTTATTCCAAGTGCTTCTGTAACAAAAAAGCTTATTCTCCATCTCACTTAATTTTAAGGCTATTTTTACCAAAAACGCATGTAATTGTTATGCCTATATTCCCGAAGTAAGTTGGTTTTTCTTAACTAAGATGTCTTAAAGTAAATGGTTTGAACCCAGGAGTATCAGTAGTTCATATAGTGTGATCATCCAGGTGAGTGTCACCAACAACAGTTCTTTTCAGAACTACACTCACCTGGACCATCACACTATACAAACTACTAAGATATCTTGTTTAAACCATCTGCTAATACCAGATCCTTTTTCAGTCAAGTTGCTCAAAGATCTTTAGAAAAAGTCACATTATGTACTCACTTATTTGAATATTTAAGTTAAAACTTTGTAACTGCAGTTAATTTCTATATATGAAACATTAGCTGCTTTCATTCTGTTCCCCAGATATGCTACTTGTACCTAAAAGTGAAAGAGCAGGGGAAGTGGAAGAAGAGATAATGATACTTAAGTTCACAACTTTCCTACAATAAAATTGATCCCAAAATTAATCTTAGCCTTAATCAGTTAGGAATGATTAAACTTGATTTTTATCTGTTTTCTTATCCATCATTTCAGTCTTATTTTATTTGTAGGATATTTTTCCAGATAAGGCAAGTGAGAGAAGGATTCTCTCTTACTTTGTCAAGTGTCCTAATAGATGTCCATGGGAAGGAGAGCTCAGAGATGTGGAGGTAGCTAATCAGAATTTTTTCCTCAAAAAAAAGAAAATGAGGTGGATATATTAAGTCCTAGCTTGCTGGTAAACTTTTCCTACTAATTTACCAGCAAACCTAACTTTAGGTGCTTAAGCTTAAAGCACATGAAGTCAAGCATGATCCTAGGGATATGAAAATCTTGAAATCCATGCTTTCAGTCTATCATCATCCCTTTGACTTGTCGGCTTAAACAGGTATGAAATGGAAGTTCATATTCAACATTTAAAAGGGAGTAGGAGTGTCAAAGCTGTCTGTATTTTATTAGTTAACAGCCTTAATCTGATGCTTTTTTACACACACCTTTTTTACGCACACCTTTTGCTGCGCTAATGTAGGGCTAACACTTGAAAATTCAGCTTTGAAACTCTTTACAGTGGCTAATTTACGTTATACAAACTCAGTTGATAATACTAAGTTTCACTGTTATACCCTCTCACCTATACAGTAATACAGTTTCTTTAGAAACTTACTGCCTTTATTCATATTGTTCCTTGTCTGATGTTACAAACTAAGGGAGACAAGATTAATCTTGTCTCATCAAGACATTTAATCTGCTTTTCAGAAATCTACTGGTTACCCTAATGTAGATGATACCAGATTTAAAAGTTGTCATTCTTACACATACATGTATAACAAGCAGCTCATTTTAGAATAAAATTCTACTTGTGTGAGGGATAATTTTTAGGTGATTGTAACTGCTTTTTACTTTTTCAAATTTCATTGTTTTGCATTCTAGTGTGCATTCATGTACCATGTGCTGTTGCTAAGTTTTGTTATTTTTGTTGGAATCTTTCAGAACCACCAACAGATTTGTCCCTATGAGGTTGTGCAGTGTCCAAGTTCTAACTGCCGTGTGTTCATGGCAAGGAACCTAATTGAAGAACATGTGGCTGTGTCGTGTCAATGGAGAATTGTTTCTTGCCAATTTTGCCTAGAAAAGTATCCAAAAGCTGAAGAAGATGTGAGCAGACTTGAATAAGCCGTCTTAATGTGTGGTTTGACAGACAGAAACCCGAATGCTGTTTTACTAACTTTGAACTAATAGCTATCACATTTCTTGTGCAATATCAGTATCACTACTCCTCCCTGTATTCAACCTGTTCCCTCTAGAGGCATTTTCCATGCAAGTGTCTCCATGTTGTTTTTACTGGCACTCTATATTCCAGGGGATTTAGGTGTTTGCACAGTTTGCAGTTACTGCTGTATTTTCCTCTTACAATATCAATACATCATCAAATAGACTACTGACAAAAATAACAAAAAATATTACTTAGGGGATTATTAGTTGATCCAACACCAAATTCTCCAAACTAGCATGATAAGAATTGTATGGTAGACACTAAGGAGAATCAGTTAGGAGTGAAGGGGTCAATCAAACAGTACCCTCATTTCCTTGGGGTATGAATAGGTATTTGCAAACTTTTAGGGAAGTTTGTTGAAATACTTACAGTGGGATTATTCCATTATGTACTAACTCCTGTGCAACAAAAGCATGCTACTGTAAGATTAAAATGATGTTTCAGCTGTTAATTTTACTTTGTAGATTCACAATGAAACCTGTCCTAAGTTCCCTCTGAACTGTTCCAATGGTTGTGAACAAGTTGTCCCAAGGGAGCAGGTAAGAGAGATGTTTAACTCAGAGTGAAGCCTTACAATAATTTCCACAGAATTTTTACAGGTCTCTAATGGTGCAGGAAAAATTACAAGTAAGATAGCTCTTCATCCTAAGGGTAAACTGCATTGTACCTGCTACAGCAATCCTCTTACTCTGGGGAAGAAACTGAACTCTGGGATGAACTACTCTGTTTTCCCTTTTGGTATGAAACTGTTTTGGATCAATATCAGTATCTGGGCAACTGCCCACCTACCCCTCCCCTAACTCAACAACAGTTAATTGACAACAAGTTAAGGTTAATGTTGGGTTAGGGGAGGGGTAGGTGGGCAGTTGCCCAGATACTGAAATTGATCCACTGTTTTGGGTACAAACTCTACTGGCCCTTTCTTTTATTTTCTTAGCTTCCTGTCTGTCCTGATAAGAAAAGTGTTTATTTATGAGAGAACTCCCTGGGGATTAATTTTCCTCAATCCTTAGATAGGTGCTGCCATATATCAATCAGAATACACCTCAAGGGTAGGGTAGATTGTGAAGAGACCCACCGTATATCAATCGGAATACCTCCCAAGGGTGGGGTAGATCGTGAAGAGACCCACCGTATATCAGAATACCCCTCAAGGGTGGGGTAGATCGTAAAGAGACCCAAAAGAACATCAATTGGAAACTACATACTTAGATGTAAGTCAGTAGAATTGAAATCTGTGTAAATTTTTCTCTCTGTTTACATAACTATCAGCCTATGTTACAAAGCTGTCAACAAACTAATACCTGCCGCTTTCCCTTGTTGTTGTTTTTTTGGTTTTGAATATTCACCAAAATATCTACATCATAGTCATTCCTAGGGTAAGAGGAATTTTTACACACAAAACAACTTTTTTTGTTTGGTAGATGTTAAAGCATTTGGAAACAGAGTGCCGCCTTACGCCAGTGTCTTGTCCTTTTCATGACTTGGGGTGCAACATGAAAGTAAGTATTACTAGTAGCACCTCTTCGGGTGTAATTTGATATAAACCACCACAGGAAATTTTTCTAATATCACCCGAGCAATTTTACCACAAATAATCGTCCTCCTCAGACTCATTAAGTATTGTCGAAAATAGCATCGACTTCCTTTTGAGGACTTTAAATATATTCACCGGACCTTCGGTGAACAATAGTTTAAAAAAGGGATGTAGGTCACAGCACGCTGGCGAGTACAAAGTAGCTTGTTCGGTAGAGCTTTCTACCGCTAAATTTGAAGAAGCTGAGATTCGAAGCTTCACCGAGTGGAAGACAGATTTGAATTTGTCCCATACTCGTAGCAAATGTGAAACATGTTTCCTAATGGCCGCGTTATATTTACAGGTGGAAAGAAGAAACTTGGAAACACACGTACGTGAAGATACGACTACTCATTTGAGCTTCGCTTGCAAGAAACTCGCCCTACTGCAGCAAGAATTTGACGAGGAGAAAAAAACCCTTAAGAAACAACTGGACGACCTGAAAAAGGAAAACAACAATCTCTTGCTCAAAGTTTCAGCACAGGAGAAAGAAATGCATAAGAGCCAGATGGAAACTCCGATGTTTGTATGGAAGATAACTGGTTTCGGTGATATATTACACCAGGCCAAAGCTGGCCGGAACAATAAAATAGACAGCGATCCCTTTTACACTGGAAAGTATGGCTACAAGTTAAAACTCTCCGTCAATCCCAACGGCGACGGATCAGGCAGGAATACTCACCTCTCTGCGTTCGTAATCGTCATGAGAGGTGAACACGACGCAATATTGCCTTGGCCATTTAATCAGAAGGTCACATTTACGCTTATAGATCAGCAAGAGAGCCTAGACGAGCGTCAGAACGTTACTATGCTCTTCAGAGCCAATACGAAACTAGACAACTTTGCCAGACCCACTGCAGAAGAAAACCCTGGTCGTGGGTACGCGAGATTCATGTCTCACGAGAAATTGAAAACGAGGCGGTATTTGGTGGACGACACGTTGTTTATCCAAGTTGATGTGGGACCGCCTTCTCTGTGACCCTGAAGATCCAAACATGTTTGTTCGTTAAGAGCAGACGAGTTAAGTCTGTAAAAGACCCACTGTTCCAAATAAAACGGACATACCTCCTCAAAGCTTTTCAAGCTCGAAAAGGGTGGAACAATTCAGTTGAAATTCTTCTTTTTCGCTCTTTTGAAATGATCTTTATTTGCCAATTAGGCTTTATTTTTACAGTTCAAAGCACTGGCCTATAGTATTGAACTTAGTAATCAAAGAAAGTTCTTAGAGAAGAATCATGTTTCCTTTTGTGGGGTCTACCTCTGTGATATCGTGGGATATAGTCTCTTATGCATCTTTGAGAGCATGGCGTCCATTAAAAACATCTTGTGACTGCAGTTCTTAATTAGAGCGCAATTTGTGTGATCAAAATGGGCAAATATAAAGGAAATGTTGTAAATGATTTAAAGTTTATTATAATGGACAAAATTGCAATAAATAATGAAATAGTTTCTGCCGGATCAGCCCTTTTTAACTCGTGAATTGCACGCATGCGCAAGAGCGAGTTGCAAACATGATGTGGGGAATGGCACTCGCTCGCTCGCTCGTTCGATTGGTCGATTCCTGTAAACTTTTTTTCAATTTTAGGCTTTTGAGTGCATTTGATATTATTTGGCGAGCAATAAACAAACGAAATGGCGACCTTTGTTGCTAAGAATAGTGGTGGGGTGACAAAGAAGCCAATGATAATCTTAAAGTAATTTTTTTTTTCGTTTTAGTTTCAACAAGCGGCGCCAGCGACAGCCAGGCATGCAAGGATTCACACTGAAATAACAGAACAACCTTCGCTTTTCATAAAATTGTAATTTACCATCCTTGAACTTGAGGACAATCCGAAGACTCATTGAAAATATCACTTACTGCGAAGCGCTCGGAGTTTACAGATGTTCAAAAGCTTTTTCTGTTACGGCGTGAGATTGAGGACAAAATCGATCATAACGTTTCGTATCGTGTGTTTTTCCTGTGTGAAACAACAGAAGATGCCGGCGACTAACGAAATTACAAGTTAACACGAAAATCAAATAACACCTAAACAAACAATTTTAGCTACCGATTTTCAGTGAATTTTTAAAGAACAATTTTCTTTTCAGGTTTCAAGACAATTTGAAGATTCAAAATACATATTACGTACTAAAATGCGAAAGTTATACACCACAAAATTGATAAAAAGGCCTGAAATGAAATTCTATCTTGTTATTGATTATACGTTGCCTAGCACGTGACTAAAATCTACCTAGGCGGAGATCCAAAATGACGGTGGCAGTCCTGGCTTAGTTATATCACTCAAAACTCGTTCCCGTTTGTCTCATTTGATAAAGAGGGAATCGTTGATGTTTTCATTAAGAAAGTATTGCCTTGATTTTCTAATATTTACAATGATAGACAGTAAATTTCACTTTTCACCCACATTTACTTCCAACCTTTTCTTTTGAACCAGAAACAGAAATGATATACGTTTAAAACACATGACATCATCCACCCTTGTCAAATGCAATAGCATGATCATTTCAATTGTAATGCCTTCTTATCCCAACGTTACTTTGTTTCTTTGCTACATTAGCGAACACTGAACTACTGCTCGTACTCTAGATATGACAATCAACCACAAAATTCCCTAAACCAGATAACATTGAACATAATCAAAAAAATCATGTGTCGATTCACGAGTTTGCTCACAGAGCACTTTGATTTCCTATGAAACAAAATGGAACTTCGCTGGGTTTGTTTGTGATCCCCAAATGAGTTCATGACAGAGTCAATGAAGGAACGGGAGGGGGGGGAGGGTCAGTTACCCCTTCCCATCGAACCATTGGACCTATCTGACACCAACATTCTTGCAACGATAGGATCGCGTGCTATACAACATTAGTATAATTGGTTATTATAGAGGTGAGTGCGCTCTGATTGGTCAAGGATTGCGTCATATTTTGCTACAATCACATTGCTCAAAGCAACTATAGCAAGGGCGCCAAATCTCAGAATAACTGCCTCGCGTTATGTCAATGTTTCCGAGGAAGTGATAAACGTTATACAAGAAAATTTAATTGGCAAGAGCACAAAAAATGCTAAACGATTGACAGAACACTTTTTCAAAAGAACAATTTGAAGTTTTTGTCAATTACATTAAATAAGCCTGTTCAAACTGTTTGCTTATCTTAATACGGGTAATCAACACAATTGAAACAAAATATACGCTATGCTTCTTTATTCTTACAATTTACAGCAGAATTCGAAAGCACCTAAGCAATTATCATATTAAAACAATTATATCCCTCAGGCTCAGTGAACATTGTTAAATAATCCCCTCGACTTCGTCCCAGAGATTATTCATCAACATTCATTTCGTCTTCCGTGAATAATTGTTAATTATGAATTATTTATTATTTTCTTGTTTCTCGATATTTCTGAGCTAAAAGTTTGAAAAACATGTCTGTGTTTTAGAGTGTTAGGAAGTTTGGACCCCCCCCCCTCCCCTACGTGAAACGTTCTCTCTTAGATCTGCCTCTAAAGGTGAGGTAGGAGGGGTGTGCTTTCCTGCCCCCCCCACCCCTACGTCAAAAGTTCTCTCTTAGATCTGCCTCTAAAGGTGAGGTAGGAGGGGTGTGCTTTCCTGCCCCCCCCGACCCCTACGTCAAAAGTTCTCTCTTAGATCTGCCTCTAAAGGTGAGGTAGGAGGGTGTGCTTTCCTGCCCCCCCCGACCCCTACGTCAAAAGTTCTCTCTTAGATCTGCCTCTAAAGGTGAGGTAGGAGGGTGTGCTTTCCTGCCCCCCCCCGACCCCTACGTCAAAAGTTCTCTCTTAGATCTGCCTCTAAAGGTGAGGTAGGAGGGGTGTGCTTTCCTGCCCCCCCCGACCCCTACGTCAAAAGTTCTCTCTTAGATCTGCCTCTAAAGGTGAGGTAGGAGGGGTGTGCTTTCCTCCCCCCCCCACCCCTACGTCAAAAGTTCTCTCTTAGATCTGCCTCTAAAGGTGAGGTAGGAGGGTGTGCTTTCCTCCCCCCCCCCCACCCCTACGTCAAAAGTTCTCTCTTAGATCTGCCTCTAAAGGTGAGGTAGGAGGGGTGTGCTTTCCTCCCCCCCCACCCCTACGTCAAAAGTTCTCTCTTAGATCTGCCTCTAAAGGTGAGGTAGGAGGGGTGTGCTTTCCTGCCCCCCCCCCACCCCTACGTCAAAAGTTCTCTCTTAGATCTGCCTCTAAAGGTGAGGTAGGAGGGGTGTGCTTTCCTGCCCCCCCCCCACCCCTACGTCAAAAGTTCTCTCTTAGATCTGCCTCTAAAGGTGAGGTAGGAGGGTGTGCTTTCCTCCCCCCCCCACCCCTACGTCAAAAGTTCTCTCTTAGATCTGCCTCTAAAGGTGAGGTAGGAGGGTGTGCTTTCCTGCCCCCCCCCCGACCCCTACGTCAAAAGTTCTCTCTTAGATCTGCCTCTAAAGGTGAGGTAGGAGGGTGTACTTTCCTCCCCCCCCCTAGGTCAAAAGTTCTCTCTTAGATCTGCCTCTAAAGGTGAGGTAGGAGGGGTGTGCATTCTACACTGTCTCACATAGAGTGTGGAACCTATCTCCACTTCCGTAGCCTAAAGAAACCTCTCATCAACGACCAGATGCAGATCCCTCTATAGGTTAGCCCCTAACATTGATTTCCCTTATAGTTCGCATGTATTCATCATTATTAACAACTGGATCATTGGATAATGCATTTCAAGAGTTTTCTTTGGTTTAGCCATCATGGGTTATTAGCCGTTATACAATGGGCATGCATGAAGACAAGTTAAACCGAAAGTGTTCTTGTACATTTTAACATTCCTTTTGCTCTTACTAAAGAAAGTTGGAAAGATTTATCCATGTTTTGTGGTGTTTTTAATAAAAAAAATTATTCCACTGGCACTTGTTGGATATAAGATGACTGTAGCCAAATCAGCCCGTTTATCATCTCATATCCAACAAGCGCTCGTTGAACAGTTGCTAATTTTCCCATTTAAGTATGGGACGGGGGGAAAGAGATAATGTGAGAAGTAAGTATGGAGCCTGGGAAGTCGAGGCTGGAAGCCGGAATCTTCGATCCATGCAGGCGAACTTACTGGCCTTAATGCAATGAATTCAGCAAACGGTTTACCCGTTCCTTGAAGGTTGCAGCAACTGATATAAATTTCCTTACAGACACATTAAAAGAAGAGACATTCTAACATTCTCGTCTTTTTGATTTACTATCCTTTGAAACGTTTCAATCATTCTGATTCTAAGCATAACTTTAGTATAAAAAAAAAAATTTCTTCGGTTTTTTTTTTTTTTTTTCTTTTTCATATTCTTAATGCACTAAAATATATCCCATGGCCTTGATATGCTTGTCTCCATTATCTGGGCGATAAGAAGCCTCGTTTCCACACGTGTTATTGTCATCCCGGTCCCCTCCGGTACCAAACCCAATCCTTGAGTCACTATAGAAGCAATGATTTTCGTTGTTGGAAACGATGCCGATTCTTGCTTTGGCGAAAAGCAACCCGCCACTCTTAGCGTTGAACCCTTCCCTGTTACAGTTATTTTGCAGGGAGGCCTCTAAGCCAATGAGCTTCTTCCACGTTTCACGACCCAATGAGGTGCGTCGGTGTTTTCCGTCAGCGATCAGTGAGTAAAGAGAGCTGGCTTTTATATTGATTACAATGAATCTGATCTGTTCACCGATCTTCATACCGAGGCAGATCTTGGAGAAGGATGTGTTCCAGTAAGTAGGTAACTTCGTTTCCTGTGAGTCGAACCCAGTCTCCCCTCCAGCAGTGTTGTATTCAGTTTTATTACTCCAGTAATTCGAGCGATAGTGAAAGGTAGACTGAAAAAAATTTTTTTCGAATGCGTTTCTGGTTATAAGGTTTATTTATACCATAAACCTGCTTCTTTCATTGCCTTTTTGTCAAAGAATTTTTTCAACAAAGCCGTGAAACAATGGCGGAACTAATTGAAAATGCGACTCTCATATTCATCAACATTTCAAGGTGAGTGACGAAAAACTTAAGCAGTTTCATTTGCTAACTGGGCGTAACGTGATTTTGTGCATGATTCATTGAACTTTCCGAGTGTTGTCAGACTTATTTTGCTGAAGGGTAATTATCATTGATGAGGAAAAGCTGTTCAATATGGTACCTTGTTGCCGTTAATCTTCATGACTGGTGTCCATCCTCCATCTCCGCATCCAAAATCTCCCATGTGACAGAGAACAGAGGTTGGTTGTGAGCCCAGATAGAGAGAAACAAGTTTACTCACATTTGATCTGTTAAAAATACAATTGGAGAAGTAATATAAGTCATTGAATCTCTTATGATGCCAATCTTTATCCTTATGTACGCATCAAACTTCCTGACTGATATGTCGCCGAACTCTGTGTTAAGATCCAACGTGGTTTTGACCAGCTGGCCACCTCTGCGCCTTCAGTGACACAGATGATAAGATTTTAGCAAAGACATGTTTAAATGAGTAAACAGTTAAAGCCTCTTACTTGTTTGCCTCATATATTTCCTTGCATGATTTTACAGCTGAAAGATAGAGTGTGATGTCAGAGCCAGATGAATTCTACTGCTAAGAAAAGTATGGAAGAGAGAGACAGTAAGATATTTAAAAAATATTCATGAATTACCTTTCTCGCAAAATTCTCCCAAGAAACTTTCTTTACAAAGACAATCAAAAGTGTTGGAGTTAAAATTCGGGATGCAGGTTCCTCCGTTTTGACACGGCGATGAAGAACATGGAGACTGAAAGAGAGGAAAGTACGTTTAAATACTTTCCCTTGCAAATGCCTTGTGTTAGAGTTTTAACACAATGGTTTAAGTGTTCTTACCCGCAGAATGGAAAAATGATGCGAACTCGTGTTTTTGTGGTAGTTCTCAGCGTTTCTATTCTTGTCAGAAGACAGTAATTCGCACCAAAGCTTTCCTTCTGTTCCACGAGAAGAGGCCGTGTTTAAAGAGAGGCACAAATTATTTCGTAGGCACGCCAGGGCGCAATGAAACATGTCGAATATCGTGAACTTTCTGATCTGAGTAACGTCCAGATAATGGAACTCCTCTTTAAGAAAATAGCTTTGTTCAGCTGCCTGGTCAGAAGGGCCCCAATCTTGTTCAGCACTTTTCATTCCTGGATTGAGGAGAATAAAATGGATTTTTACCAAATAGCTATTACAATACTTAAACTGAGACAAGAACTCTCTGCATGTCTCTCCCTGCTGGGGTGAGGCTTCTTGCAGCTTTCTTGGACATTTGATAAATGTATTCGATTGTAAAGCTATGCCCTTTTCTGTCTCCGAGAACGGAGTCAGAAAAGGCACCAATCTCCGGCAGCAATCTCCGATGCAATCGTTTTCTGATTCTCAAATAAATAAAACTCCACATCCGAATCGACCACATCGTGAGGCAAACGATTACAATTCTTTTTTGACATTATTATTTACCACGATGACAAACCACAATCTACTTTCTGATATAAAAGTGAAGATATAGTCCGCTAAGGTGAGCTGCATATGATGAAAGAAATTGCTAAAAGGAAGCCTGAGAAAAATTCGGGTCTCAACGCCTTTCAAAAGATGACATTTATATAGTTGTGTCGATTCTCAAAGCTCGATTTTAAATTGGGCCAAAAGTTCTTCTGGATCATCCTACTTTCTAATATAAACGTATTTCCACTGCCCCAATAGATATTTGTATGTATAATTTTATGAAAACTGGAACTCTATCTTTGAATTAAGTTGGAGACAAATTCTTCTTCAAAGGCGATGATGAAATATCTTAAATCATCTCTATTTTTGAAAGGTAACAAAACACACAAAAAAAAACTTAAAGCAAATAATTGGTAGAACTTTAAGTTGATAAATTATCATTTACAGCTCATTCAGCCAAACCGCATAACGGCCAAGAAGCCATTGTTTATTTTTACTAGGAAACTCTTTGAAGACTTTGAAACGTTTTAACAATGTGCTACGACAAAAACTCAGATAAATACAACAAATCGACAGAACCTTTCTTTGATGACTTACAGTAATTTCAGACACTTCGATTATGAAAAAAGGGCTTTTAGTTTATTGTGACTTAATGGCAGATTTGACAGTTTTTCAGCCAAATTAAAAAAAAAGCATTAATTTCCCTTTTTTCCACTTTAGCTGCTCGCACAAATTCAGTATAAAAAGGGATACAAAGTCTCCATAAGGTTCTTAAAACACTTAAGTTTCTTTTACTCAAGTGTGCCAAATATTTCTGGGCACCGGCAAACTTTATGGGGAAACTGACAAAATGCGTGGCTAGTCTTCAACTGGTGAGGCAAAGAAAGACTTCTAAAATGAACACCAAAAAGAGAAAAAATCGGATCACCTTGTTCAAAACAAGAGCTAGTTTATATTCTAAGCTCAAAATTGAATTTTTACTAGATTTCTCGCTCCGCACATGTTTTCACTGCGTCTATTTTGGTCAACTGTTTGATTCAGTCTTCCATGAGTAGGGATGACTTTGGCTCATTTGAACTTTAAAAGCAGCACAATTGTGCTGTCTCCATCTCATACTATATCCACTTATTAAAATCCTTTTTTAGGCTATCTTTTCGTTCCTTTCAGCCCCTTTCGTTCTTCCTGCCAGTTTCAGCAAGAAGAAAAAAAATAATCATAAAAAATTCATTGCTTTCTTTGCTCAAGAAACAAGTTTACCCCCTTGACTTGTACCTCAACTTATAAATTTGTGGTTTTCTTAGAAGTGTCTGAGGCTAATAACTCAACAGGTTTTCGCCAAAATTACTAAAAAAAACTAGAATATCATACAGGAAATAACGAAAATCTAACCTGAAAAAGATTTGGCTGCAAGAGATGCCAGGAAGAGCAAATGGAATATTGTGGACATGATGGCTTCTGCGCAAGTGAACTATCCGTTGTCATCCGCTGGGAGTGAGTCTGAAACTGTAAAGTGAAGTGAGTTTTCAGTTCTGCCTGTGACATAGGATTTATCTTGTGTCACCTGTCATATGTGAGGTAATTTATATGATATTGGGCCGTTTGTGACTTGATCCATTGGCTTGGTACACTTGGTAAGTGTCACTAAACGATATTGTCCTAATTTCGAGCTGTTTTGTTTGTTTAAATGAAAAATCTGTCAGCAAGCAGAGTAAAATAAGTGCGACCTCCAATTTGTAAACTTGAGAAAGATTGCTTCACTAACTTGCTCATGTGATCCGGGATATCACGAATGTACATAAAATCCCCTTGATTTTGGAGTCTTAGAGCCGGATTACATTAGAGCGAATTAAAATATTTTCCATTTTTTCGCAAGTCAATTATTGGCAATAATTTTACGTTTTCCAAATTTTGGCTGCGGTCGCATCAAACTAATATCATTTGACCAAACGTCCGCTGATTGATCCATTCGTCAATCACAAACCCATCTTGCTCTAGAAGAAACTGAAAAAAATCTTGCGCGAATTGCTACACAAGAACGGATCCTTTTTTTCCTCTTGACCTTTTGCGTTGTGGTTAACGCTTGCGTTACTTTTGATGGCTTCGACACTTGCGATGGGAGGAGAATTTCTCGTTGAAACTATGTGTTCTCCAAATTGCTGCCAGTATAACCGTACCCAGGGTACGAATCACAGACATTTAGTAAAAGTGGAGCTCAGATTCGTTTCCCTCAAAAGAAAAAGGGTCAGATGAAAGAAATCCTGCCATAGCACGCCAAATACAAGCGGACTAAAGTATCCTTTTCCCAATGAAATTTTATTCAGAGATATCTTGCATAACATGACAGCTTAGCGGTTAAAAAAACCAGATTGTTTGTTTTGCCAAAATTTGGAAACCTCCGAGGCAGGACATCGGGTCCTTTGAGGATTGGCGAAAATTTTTAGAACTACGTCATACGGTCGTGCGTCAGCGTCACTTGTCTGTGATGTAAGCCGCATTTAAGAGTGTCTTTGTAAGAGCGGTCCGGTCGATTTTGCTTGAGACACGGATTTCGCTCGTTTCTTGTGTGTTGTAAGACTTTCATGTACCTATACTAACACAACAATCCGTTTGATCGGATCTCTTTATTTTTCAGAGTTTTACAGAAATTAAATTTCACTCGAGCGAAGGCTTGTCGTGACACTTTTCAAGATTTTAATTTCATACAACTTTGGAGGACAATTTACAAAAACTACGGAAATCAGCCAAAAAAAAAAAATACCACAGCCATGTATAATAACTCTATCTTATCTATCGAGGCGACTTTCGTAAACATCACATTTCAATCAGGAAACAGGGAGACTTCAATGACACCTTATCGGTTCGCCTAAGTCACACACGCCAAAACCGATCAAATTCAAGGTAAATTTTTGAAAAAGTGAGGCGTTCTTAACCGATCCAACTAAAATAGCTAGAAAGCAAGTGCCATAGAAAAGGTAACTAAAGGAAAAAACTTGCGGCCCGACCTTTACCAAAACATTATAACTCCGTGAACTTACCTAATTTTCGGCAATCTCCAAGTTTGGCCGCCATTTAAAGGGACTTGTCAACATGATGCGTAACCGATATAAATCAAGCAGGTGGATCTAAAACCGTCAGAAATACACACGAAAGCAATTCAAATGAACTCTATTTTCAATTCAAGCGGCAAAATTTGAAACTGTTCGTTAAACTTACCATCCTCATGCGACCATTTCTTCCAACAATTAAAACACTGTGGAGTTTATATGAAATAATTCATATTTGTACTGCGGTTGTAGATGAAAGTGGAAATGTGATCATCGCAGTAAATTTTCCAATTTAAGCAATTGGAAAGAAGAAGCCTGAAAAAAAAAAATCAGGGCTTCAACGGGATTCGAACCCGTGACCTCCGCGATACCGGTGCGATGCTCTACCAACTGAGCTATGAAGCCACACATTGGGAGCGAGGTCAATATTGAGTTCATATCTTCCCGTGCAGTGAAGTGATGTGGAGTTTATATGAAATAATTCATATTTGTACTGCGGTTGTAGATGAAAGTGGAAATGTGATCATCGCAGTAAATTTTCCAATTTAAGCAATTGGAAAGAAGAAGCCTGAAAAAAAAAAATCAGGGCTTCAACGGGATTCGAACCCGTGACCTCCGCGATACCGGTGCGATGCTCTACCAACTGAGCTATGAAGCCACACATTGGGAGCGAGGTCAATATTGAGTTCATATCTTCCCGTGCAGTGAAGTGATGTGGAGTTTATATGAAATAATTCATATTTGTACTGCGGTTGTAGATGAAAGTGGAAATGTGATCATCGCAGTAAATTTTCCAATTTAAGCAATTGGAAAGAAGAAGCCTGAAAAAAAAAATCAGGGCTTCAACGGGATTCGAACCCGTGACCTCCGCGATACCGGTGCGATGCTCTACCAACTGAGCTATGAAGCCACACATTGGGAGCGAGGTCAATATTGAGTTCATATCTTCCCGTGCAGTGAAGTGATGTGGAGTTTATATGAAATAATTCATATTTGTACTGCGGTTGTAGATGAAAGTGGAAATGTGATCATCGCAGTAAATTTTCCAATTTAAGCAATTGGAAAGAAGAAGCCTGAAAAAAAAAATCAGGGCTTCAACGGGATTCGAACCCGTGACCTCCGCGATACCGGTGCGATGCTCTACCAACTGAGCTATGGAAAATTTACTGCGATGATCACATTTCCACTTTCATCTACAACCGCAGTACAAATATGAATTATTTCATATAAACTCCACATCACTTCACTGCACGGGAAGATATGAACTCAATATTGACCTCGCTCCCAATGTGTGGCTTCATAGCTCAGTTGGTAGAGCATCGCACCGGTATCGCGGAGGTCACGGGTTCGAATCCCGTTGAAGCCCTGATTTTTTTTTTCAGGCTTCTTCTTTCCAATTGCTTAAATTGGAAAATTTACTGCGATGATCACATTTCCACTTTCATCTACAACCGCAGTACAAATATGAATTATTTCATATAAACTCCACATCACTTCACTGCACGGGAAGATATGAACTCAATATTGACCTCGCTCCCAATGTGTGGCTTCATAGCTCAGTTGGTAGAGCATCGCACCGGTATCGCGGAGGTCACGGGTTCGAATCCCGTTGAAGCCCTGATTTTTTTCAGGCTTCTTCTTTCCAATTGCTTAAATTGGAAAATTTACTGCGATGATCACATTTCCACTTTCAATTAAAACACTACAACTAGTGTTCGAATTCCCCTCGTCGATTCCACCGTAAGAAATAACCTGTGCCATCCAAGGTTCGACTCGAATGTGAAGTACAAATCAAATAACATAACTGCTTCATTTTCGAGGCAATATCACGCTGGTATTTTGACATTCGGATCGACAAGAACGGTGATCAGGAATTGATCGCTACGTTTACCTCATAAACGTGATCGCTGACCAGCCGCTGAGTGAAAACAGTACGGCTCAGTGGTGAGGGGCGGGGTGAGGGGTGGGTGCGGGCAGATTGTCAGAAGATTTTTGGGAACATTCGTACATATGCATTAAAGTATCATGATAACCATTAGGATTCTCAGTCTTAACGCGAAGGCATGCTTCGTGTTGCAGACAACTTTTGTTTTACTTAGTATTCCTTTTTTTCTTTCAAATACATTTCGTTCCAAATAGGACTAGCATCAATTCATAGATTTACAAACAAATCTTTACCACGTAAATAAATGTGTTTAGATAATCGAGATAACCATTGAACCTCTTGTATTGCACCAAAAATAACGTTTCTTGTCTTTGCCTATCTCTGGAGCGGCAAAGACGCGAGACATGAGTCTCGAGTCTCGCGGCTTCTCCATGCTCACAGGATACGCGTGACCGCACTATATTTAAGAAAAATAAGAGACTGCTCGGAGTCTGTATTCCGTTAAGAGTGACGCGAGTCTTTTCAATTGAGTGAAAAAGTCACAAATCCATTCTTTACCTCACGAGCGTAACCACTGACCACTCACGAATTACAGTAGGCTTCTCCTTTGACGCGGAAATTAAAATCGTATCGATTATACAAAGTTATGGTGAGTTCCTTTAGAACTACCGAACTTGTATTGCGTTGGAAACGATTACAAGGACAGGAAGAAGTCGTTCGTTAGCGAGACGTTCATTATGTCTCAGGACTGCTTTTTGAATAGCAAAGATGGAAAAAACTGTGATTCATCGTGTGGCTTAAGTGGTTTGGTACGACTGTCTGAATGCAATGACGAAGTAAAACATCATTTGATAAGCTGCCACCTGTCTTAAGAGCTCTTAAGTGAAAATGAGCAATCTTGGCAAGGATTGGCTTATTTCACCTCGCTCAGGAGGATAAACAAAAAAATGTGGATTTGCTATAGTCATCGCCACACTTTGGGGAAGTTTTGGAGAAGTGCAAAGGTAACTTGTCAGTATCCTGATCATGAAGGTGTCAGGAAGTGTATCCAAGGCAAAGATGTAATTACCTTGCATGTCTCAGGACATTCAAAAGCTGTTTGGAGTTATTATTCCAGTTGAATCAGGTAGCCTTCACTAACATTTTCTGTTATCTATTTTTGTCTCGTGACATATCTGCTCGAAAAGAGAAGAAATTCCTTATTAGATGAAGGGTACTTAAGTACACATCACGTTGAAAAAACATAGATCCATGTATAAGTGCTTTTAATTGCAGATGGAAATATGCTCAATGTTGCTTGGTTGATAATCAATAATGTTTTTGTAGAAGATCAAATCACCTGACAACGCAATATACTTATTCATGCGTACGGTTCACAATTATTTGCGGTCAGTTTTCCTCAGTTTGTGTGATTCTCATTAACCGGTATTAAATTTGCAGACTAAAAAACCCCTTATTTGATTAAGAATAATAAAAGTAAACAGTGCATGTCGGTTTTCAATTCCCGATGGATGCTACTGGGCTTTACTTTAACTGAGAAATTTGCAATCGCTTACCTCAGTTCTCTGGGCCCATGCCGTAAGAAGCACAAGAAAAAAGTTGATGATAGTGAGTCTTGGCTGAGACAAGAAGAATCAGAGAAGAATCTACGGTCCCCAGAAACGCCACTTTTAAACACGAGACAACTAAGGTAAATTGAATGAAGTAGTATTTGTTTTATTGAAAAACATCGTTCAGATTATAAGATACGCGAATAACTCTTCTTTAATTCTGTTAATCAAAAGTTTCAGTAATTATAAAGGCTTTCTTGTTGATCGTCTTAATAGTAACAGTTTCCAGGATTCAAGGGGAGCAAAAGAGAGAACAATTTTCTGTGTAGTTAGGTAAGGCAACGTGCCGGCTTTATACTTCTTCCGGCGTGATAATGATAATGATGAAAACGATGGGAAAAAGGACCGTCCGCTAATAATAACGATTATCATAGTTATAAACAAATCTCAGTTATAGCCCTGAAAAAAAGTCTCAGGGAGTCCTTTGAACTATCTACTTCATCTCACCAGAAGTCAAAGTTGCCTACACTCATTCTAAAGTTCGTGCGATTTTACGACGAATTTTTAATTTTGGTGTGTTGCACGCGCGACTTTTGATAGAAAAAACCTACAGGCGACATAACTTAAAAGAACGTGTCAGCTGAATGAATCAAATTTCTTTTATTTTGAATACATTCTTGGGAACAGCAAAAATTACCTAGAACAAACATTCTAAGTATAGTGTTCATTCCGTGCAATAGGGCATAACTAAAAGGTTCTGGTGGAAAAGACACCTTATTTCATACCACTGATGACGAGCAAAAAGGTCGTATGGGTACCCCAGTTAAAAATATGTTGACAACCCAATACTTAATACCAGTTCTAATTTAAAGAAGAAAGTTATGAGAATAAAATGAAAGTTGTCTGTACCACGAAGCATGCCTTCACTGTTTAGACTGGTAGTCCTAAAGCTTTTTAAGCACGTATTCGAATATCTTATGATGATATGCCCGCCACCCACCCCACCCCGCGCTATACTGTTTTCACTCAGCGGCTGGTCAGCGATCACGTTTATGAGGGAAACAAAGCGATCAATTCCTGATCACCGTTCTTGTCGATCGGAAAATCAAAATACCGGCGTGATATTGCTACAAAGATGAAGCAGTTATGTTATTTGATTTGTACTTCACATTTGAGTCGAAGCTTGGATGGCACAGGCTATTTCTTACGGTGGAATCGACGAGGGGAATTCGAACACTAGTTGTAGTGTTTTAATTGTTGGAAGAAATGGTCGCATGAGGATGGTAAGTTTAACGAACAGTTTCAAATTTTGCCGCTTGAATTGAAAATAGAGTTCATTTGAATTGCTTTCGTGTGTATTTCTGACGGTTTTAGATCCACCTGCTTGATTTATATCGGTTACGCATCATGTTGACAAGTCCCTCAAAATGGCGGGCCAAACTTGGAGATTGCCGAAAATTAGGTAAGTTCACGGAGTTATAAAGTTTTGGTAAAGGTCGGGCCGCAAGTTTTTTCCTGTAGTTACCTTTTCTATGGCACCTACTTCCTAGCTATTTTAGTTGGATCGGTTAAGAACGCCTCACTTTTTCAAAAATTTACCTTGAATTTGATCGGTTTTGGCGTGTGTGACTTAGGCGAACCGATAAGGTGTCATTCAAGTCTTCCTGTTTCCTGATTGAAACGTGATGTTTACGAAAGTCGCCTCGATAGATAAGATAGAGTTAATATTCATGGCTGTGGTATTTGTTTTTTGCTGATTTCCGTAGTTTTTTACAAATTTTCCTCTAAAGTTGTATGAAATCAAAATCTTGAAAAGTGTCCCGACAAGCCTTCGATCGAGTGAAATTTAATTTCCGTAAAACTCTGAAAAATAAAGAGATCCGATCAAACGGATTGTTGTGTTAGTATAAGTACATGAATGTCTTACAACACACAAGAAACGAGCGAAATCCGTGTCTCAAGCAAAATCGATGGACCGCTCTTACAGAGACACTCTCTTAATATTCTTGCTCAGGGAAAAATTACCAAAGACGAAATTTCACACACGTTCCATGGAAATTGAGGTAAAAGTTAAGATAAAAATTAATTCCATCGAGGTTTTCCTTGCCTTCAGCAAGTTTTGTTTTCCTATGTATTAGCGAACGGTTTGAGTCTCCCTGAGAATTGCACTCGGCAAAGAAAATATGCCAAAGTAATCTTAGATTTACGATTCTACAAACAAAAGCCTTGGTAAAATTGAAGAGTGACCAATGAAAATGACAAGAATAAGAATCTCACACTATTACAGTTGAAAAGCTCTCTTTAATCTTCTTTCCATTCAAACTTTCGAATCGTTATGATTCCAACCATAACCTTTTAAACGAGCGAGCTCTCTATTCCTGACTATTTTTATTTCGTTTTGTTCTCAACTGAAATGCATCCGATTGCTCTGATATGGTTATCTCCATTATCTGTTCCGGAGCGAGAAGCCTCGTTTCCACGAGTGTTGGAGTCATCGAATTCTCCTCCAGAACCAAACCCAATTCTGAAGTCGCAGGAGTCGCAATCATTCTGGTTGTTAGTAGTGACGCCGATTTTTGCTTTGGAGTAAGGAGACTCGTCACATATAACATTGTACAATTCTTTGTTACAGTTATGAATACCCTTTAGTAGAAGATCATGACACTTAATCGATAGAAAATCGATTCCGCAAAGTACCTTGTTACTGTTAATCTTCATGACTGGCGTCCATCCTCTATGTCCGCATTCAAATCCCCCATGTGACAAAGAACAGAGGTTGGCTGTGAGCCCTAAAGAATGGAGACAAGTTTACCCACGTTTGATCTGTTTAAGTGCTGCTGGAGAAAGAACAGAAGTCATTTTCTCTTTTGATTAGAGGAATTCATATCATTGTTTCTTATCAAACGCTTATAATTATTTGTCGGAGACGTCCAAAGTGATTTAATCACAAGACTAACATTTAATCTTCAGCATCACATATGATAAAATTATTGCAATAAATGAGTTTCAACGAGCAAGGAGTTAATGCCACTTACTTGTTTGCGTCATAAACCTCCTTGCATGATTTTACAGCTTAAAGATAGAAACTGATGTTAGAGATACATTCTACTATTAAAAATGGAGAAAAAATGAAAAAAGTAGAGCTATATGTAATATACTCGAAACAGACTATTTTCGCAGGATTGGAAAGCTTTTGTTGAAAGCGTAAATTGATTTGGAAAACTATGTTCCTCTAAATTTTCCCACTGATTCTTGGAAAAAACTGAATCCAGTTTAATAGTTTTTTCAACTTAAAATGGGATCTAAAAGAGAATAAAACTGTAAGATCTCATGGTAGACTACGGTATCCCATATTTGTTCTGGGTGAATTCCGAGTTATCGAGTCTGAATTCGAGCTCAAGTTAGATTTTGAACTTCGAGTTGTACTTTTAATTGAACTTCAAGTTTGGATTCAATGAAGATAAATTAGTTTATTCGCAACTTGAAAATTTATTGCTCTAAATTTAGTCTAAATGAGCGTCTGAGTTGAAACATTTTGCAAACTGCAGCTGCAATTACAACTGCTGAGAGTACCTTTCTCGTAATATTCGCCCTCAAAGCCTTTTTTTACAAACACATTCAAAAGTGTTATCTGTATAGGTTGCCACACAGCTACCACCGTTATGGCACGGGAAGGACAAACATGGAGACTAACAAAAGAAGAACAACAAAACAATCATCTTGCACTGCACTCGTAGTTTGAGTGATTAATAAACACCAAGAGATTACATACCTATCCAACTTTACAGCAGAAATATTTAATTTATCATGGGGAAAACGTTTCTTCATAATAATGCTCGGTAAGAAAGTTTGTGAAAGTTACGATTGCAATATGGTGTTGGGTAAGCACGGGTAAAATTTTTAAAGACAGCAAAGTTGCACGAGCCCGTCGAGCGAGTGCAGTTTGAAGTCTTTGAAAAATTTACAAGTGCTTATTTACACGAAATTCCAATCGAAATTATCTTACTGCGTTTGCCAGGGCGTGAACTGAAAATATTCCATTGGTATTCCAGGTCGCATAACTGGGTGTTGTTGTTGTTTCTTTTTTCCAGTCAGTTCTCTACAAACGATTTCTTTTAATACATCAGATAATCAGCGACCTTAGATATGAGTGTTTCAATGGGGTCGAGGTCGATCGAGGGGTGAAAATCAATCCCTTAACATATCAGAGAACCTGTCGTATCCAGATTGTAACCGTGCGAGGAATGGGTCGAACTCAAGATTGATTAAATTATCTTGATAGTAATACCATCTGTTTGTTAAGAGGGCCCACGGTAAAAGGCTGCCAGAGCCTACATTCATCAGTACTATAAAGCACAACTATAAGTTCTTTACGGTAAAAAAGATTGGGGTTTGTCATAGTAGTAAATAATCTTTTCCTCATATGAGACTAATAGTATTGTTTGTCTCACGATGTAGTCACTTCGAATTTGGATGGCGACGTTCGACTGCATACTGTTAGTCTTCTTTAGGCGATGAGGTCGATTGAGTACGCGTCAGCTATATGCTGCTGTATATTATGTTGTGTGTCATAAACTGTTGGAAATTTCAATAAGGACGGAAGCCGTGTCATGCAGATATCTTTACAGGATATACAAATGGTGAAAATTCATGATAGACTTCTACATAATCGAGTATTTCTTCGAAATCGATGCTGTTGTTAAGTTCCATTTTTAAATGTATCGGCGAATTATTTGAATCTTTCCTAACGAGTGCTCTTCCTTCAAAAAATGTGCGAAAGACGTTCCAGCCTAACGAGACAACCTAAAAAAGCTCGAGTAAATTGAAGAGTCATTGATGTATACAACAAAAAAGGCTCATCTTTTAAGATTTTTGAATAAACCTTTTTATTTCTTTCTGATTCGTTCTGAATCTAATCTTAACATTTGAATGAACTTTCCGTGTTTTTCTTTTGGTCTCAATAAACCAAAATGTAACCCATGGCTTTAATGTGTTTATCTCCATTATCCGGTTCATGAGTAGCCTCGTTTCCACAGGTGTTATTGGGATCATGTCTTCCTCCTGTACCAAATCCAATCCTGGAGTCGCAAGAGAGGCAGTCATCCTGGTTGTTAGCAGTGATACCGATTCTTGCTTTGGAGTTACCAGACCCACCACACATAATATTGAACCCTTCCGTGTTACAGTAAACCTGCAACGAAGCCTCTGAGCCAACAAGCTTCTTCCACGTGTCACGACCCAATGAGGTGTTTCGGTATTTCTTGTCAGCGATTAATGAGTAAAGAGAGCTGGCCTTCATATTGATTACAATGGACCTGATCTGTTCGCCGATCTTCATGCTGAGACAGATCTTTGAGAAGGATGTGTCCCAGTAAGTAGGCAACTTGGTCTCTTGTGAGTCGAATCCAGTCTCCCCTCCAGCAGTGTTGAATTCAATTTTATTACTCCAGTAACCAGAATCGTAGTGGAAGGTACTCTGGGAGAGTAGTTTATAATATGATTAAAATTTATTACTGGTTTTTTATTTATCCGTCGTATTATCCTGCTCGTTTTAAGACAGTTCGTGACGATCATAAATTTCTCTTCCCAAATTAGCTGTTTGTTTTCGCTAGGATTTACCTTGCAATGAAGGGAAAATAAGGATCATGAAATATGTATGACTTGGTGAAATAACGTGTGGCATTATTTCGTCATCAATATTCATGCAGAGTTAATTGGAGCCAATTTAGGTAGCGGTCATTATTTATCACCAGGGAGGGACTGGAGGATTTTTTTCGTGTCACAATCATACATTTTGCCCCCCCCCTCTCTTGGGCTCTTTTGTATTATAATAATCCTCTCTTATTGGCAGTCAGATTTATATAGTCCCCACCCCTTATACTCCGTTAGTGACAACTCATCCCCCAAAAATCCTACGATCCAATCGTTTACGTCGTCGATGAATACCTCCTAGTGAAAGATCATGATACTTAATCGATATAAGATCGATTCCACATGATACCTTGTTGCCGTTAATCTTCATGACTGGCGTCCATCCTCCATCTCCGCATCCAAAATCTCCCATGTGACAAAGAACTGTCGTTGGCTGTGAGCCCAGTTGAAGAGAAACCAGTCTACTCACGTTTGATCTGTTAACATACAAGTGGAGTAGATACATAAGTAATTGACTCACTTATGATGCCAATCTTTATCATTTGTACTTTTTAAACTTCCTGACTGATACGTCGCCGAGCTCCGTTCTTAAGATCCAACGTGGTTTTAACCAGCTGGCCACCTCTGCGTCTCCAGTGTGACAAAAGATAGGGTTTTTTAGAAAAGATCTGTTCAAATGAGCAAACAGTGAAAGCCTCTTACTTGTTTGCTTCGTACACTTCCTTGCATGATTTTACGGCTGAAAGATAGAGTGTGATGTCAGAGCCAGATGTATTCTACTGTTAAGAAAAGTATGGAAGAGAGAGAGTAAGATATTTAAAAATATTCATGAATTACCTTTCTCGCAAAATTCTCCCAAGAAACTTTCTTTACAAAGACAATCAAAAGTGTTGGAGTTAAAATTCGGGATGCAGGTTCCTTTGTTTTGACACGGCGATGAAGAACATGGAGACTAAAAGAGAGGAAATGATTGCTAAGACCACGCAGTGATACTTGAACAGTACTTGCGATAGCTGTGAATGAGCATACCTCGTCGAGAACAAATGCGTTTAAATACTTTCCCTTGCAAATGCCTTGTTTTAGAGTTTTAACACAATGGTTAAAGTGTTCTTACCCGCAGAATGGAAAAATGATGCGAACTCGTGTTTTTGTGATAGTTCTCAGCATTTCTGTTCTTATCGGAGGACAGTAATTCGCACCAAAGCTTTCCTTCTGTTCCACGAGAAGAGGCCATGTTTAAAGAGAGGCACAAATTATTTCGTAGGCACGCCAGGGCGCAATGAAACATGTCGAATATCGTGAACTTTCTGATCTGAGTAACGTCCAGATAATGGAACTCCTCTTTAAGAAAATAGCTTTGTTCAGCTGCCTGGTCAGAAGGGCCCCAATCTTGTTCAGCACTTTTCATTCCTGGATTGAGGAGAATAAAATGGATTTTTACCAAATAGCTATTACAATTCTTAAACTGAGACAAGAACTCTCTGCATGTCTCTTCCTGGTGGGGTGAGGCTTGGACATTTGATAAATGTATTCGATTGTAAAGCTATGCTCTTTTCTGTCTCCGAGAACGGAGACAGAAAAGGCAGCAATCTCCGGCAGCAATCTCCGATGCAATCGTTTTTTGATTCTCAAATAAATAAAACTCCACATCCGAATCGACCACATCGTGAGGCAAACGATTATAATTCTTTTGTGAAGTTGTTATTTATCACAATGACAAACCACAACCTATTTTATGATATAAAAGTGAAGATATGGTCCGCTAAGGTGAGCTGCATATGATGAAAGAAATTGCTAAAAAGAAGCCTGAGAAAAATTCGGGTCTCGACGCCTTTCAAAAGATGAGATATTCATATAGTTGTGTCGATTCTCAAAGCTCGATTTTAAATTGGGCCAAAAGTTCTTCTGAAACATCCTACTTTCTAATATAAACGTATTTCCACTGCCCCAATGTATAATTTAATGAAAACTGGAACTCTATCTTTGAATTAAGTTGGAGACAAATTCTTCTTCAAAGGGGATGATGAAATATGTTAAATCATCTTTATTTTTAAAAGGTAACAAAACTAAAAAAAAAACTTAAAGCAAATAATCTATACAACTTCAAGTTGATAAATTATCATTTCTAGCTCATTCAGCCAAACCGCATAACGGCCAAGAAGCCATTGTTTGTTTTTACCAGGAAACTCTTTGAAGACTTTCAAAGGTTTTAACAATGTGCTGTGACAAAAACTCAGACAAATACAACAAATCGACAGAACCTTTCTTTGATGACTAACAGCAGTTTCAGACACTTCGATTATGAAAAAAAGGCTTTTAATTTATTGTGACTTAATGGCAGATTTGTCACTTTTTCCCTCGTAAAATACGGCTAATAGCACTAAGTCGTGACCGTGATAATTGCTACAAGGAGTGCATGAGGCTAAAACCGGTTTAGTTTCTAAATATTCAAAGTTTGAGAAAGCGAATTAACTGAAAGGGAGAAGGATTAATTTGAAATATCGTAGGTTTTGGATTGTCGGCAAGAATTAAAAAAGTCGGGGGTGAACCCGTTTTTTTTTTTTTTTCTTTTTCAGCCAAATTAAAAAAGCATTAATTTCATTTTTACCACTTTAGCTGCCCGCACCAAATCAGCATAAAAAGGGATACAAAGTCTCTATAAGGTTGTTAAAACACTTAAGTTCCTTTTACTCAAGTGCACCGAGTATTTCTGGGCGCCGGCAAACTTTATGGGGAAACTGAAAAAATGAGTGGCTAGTCTTTAACTGATGAGGCAAAGAAAGACTTCTAAAATGAACACCAAGAAGATAAAAAATCGGATCACCTTGTTCAAAACAAGAGCCAGTTTATATTCTAAGCTCAAAATTGAATTTTTACTAGATTTCTCGCTCCGCACATGTTATCATTGCGTCTATTTTGGTCAACTGTTTGATTCAGTCTTGCCATGAGTAGAGATGACTTTGGCTCATTTGAACTTTAAAAGCAACAAAATTGTGCTGTCTCCATCTCATACTTTATCTACTTATTAAAATCCTTTTTTAGGCTATCTTTTCGTTCCTTTCAGCCCCTTTCGTTCTTCCTGCCAGTTTCAGCAAGAAGAAAAAATAATCATAAAAAATTCATTGCTTTCTTTGCTCAAGAAACAGGTTTACCCCCTTGACTTGTGCCTCAACTTATAAATTTGTGGTTTTCTTAGAAGTGTCTGAAGCTAATAACTCAACAGGTTTTCGCCAAAATTACTAAAAAAACTAGAATATCATGCAGGAAATAACGATAATCTAACCTGAAAAAGATTTGGCTGCAAGAGATGCCAGGAAGAGCAAATGGAATATTGTGGACATGATGGCTTCTGCGCAAGTGAACTATCCGTTGTCATCCGCTGGGAGTGAGTCTGAAACTGTAAAGTGAAGTGAGTTTTCAGTTCTGCTTGTGACATAGGATTTATCTTGTGTCACCTGTCATACGTGAGGTAATTTATATGATATTGGACCGCTTGTGACTTGATCCATTGGCTTGGTACACTTGGTAAGTGTCACTAAAAGATATTGGCCGTTTTTATACTAGAGGACGCATTATCCGTCCAGACGGATAATGCGTCTCTTGTGGTATGCGTCTAGTGTAAAGACGGGACGAATAACAAGACGAACTACGAAAGACGAACGAGATATTCCGCGCGGCGAAAAAAAAAAGAATGGGCACTAGTATGCCTTGTTTGGCGGTAAAATTTAAAGATGGCGGCCGCGCTTGAACTTCTCAAATTTTTTTCCCGTAAGAGAAAGGCAGAACAAGAGTTTTTAGGTGACCAATATAGGTTAAAGGAAGAAATGGCAAAGAAACGTTTTCGTAGGGAGATGGAGTTCGAAACTGAAGCTTCACAGCCCGCTGTTATGTCAGCAATCGTGATTACAAAAAGCGACAGAAACGAGCGTGGTCCTGATGAGTTGAGGAACGGAAATTGGTGGACAGACGGATATCAAAACTGGGATGAAGAATCTTTCAAGAAAAGGTTAAGGGTGTCTCGAGACACTTTTGAATTTATTCTAAGCGAAATTAAAGACCTTATCGTGAAGGAACCCACTCGCATGAAGCCTCACCCTACTCCGCCTGCTACCCAGTTGGCTTTATGTCTATACAGACTAGCACACGGGTGCACGTTTTTGACCGTTGGAGATCTCTTTGGGGTTGCAGAATCAACTGCTCACATCATTTTCCAAGACGTTTGTAAGGCCATTGTGGGATGTTTGTATGACAGATTCGTTTACCTGCCAAGAAATCTACAAGAGTGGAGTCAAGAACTGGAAAATTTTCTGGGAAATTGGGAGTTTCCTTGTGTTGGGGCGTGGGATGGGTTTCATGTTTACGTAAGCACTAAACTTAAGAACTTTTACAGTTACAAGAAGAGGTATTCAGTTACAAACATGGGATTCATTGGTTATAACAAGCGTTTTATGTGGGCTGCAGTGGGCGCCCCAGGATCCACACATGACTCTAGGCTTTTAAGAAGTTGTGGTATTTATTCTGACATCGAATCTGGTCACGTGCTTCCTAACAGGTCTTTGAATCTTGACCCTCACGGGGAGATTCCGTTTACCACTGTGGGGGATTCAGCCTTTCCCAACCATTCCTGGCTTCTAAAACCATACAAAGATGGGACAAGGGTACCTAAGCAAAGGTATTTTAACAGGAGACTTTGCTCTGCAAGGGTAGTTTCTGAACATGCTTATGGAATGTTAAAGGGGCGGTGGAGAATTCTCTACAAAAAGACAGAATGTCATTTAGACAACATTTCCCTCATCATCATGACCTGCATTGCTCTCCATAATCTTTGCATCCACCGAAGTGATCCCTGTAACCCCAGGTGGAGACTTCAGGTCAATGAACTCAATCTGATTCGAAATGGAGATGCCCAAGCTGATGATGGAAATACAACAAGAGAAGCCGTTGCCAATTGGTTGTGGGATATCAGAGAGGAAAGAAATGCAGCCCCTTGATTATGTATTCAAATTAATAACAAAGGCAAAAACTGAGAAACTGAACTTTACTTGATCCTTAGCAGATTTGATGGAAAACAGGTTTTGTTACATGTAAATAGATTCAAATTTGATATTCAAAATATTTTTCAAACATTTTCCCTTCACAATAGATATAGGAAATAATATTTGTTGATACATTAAGTATGAACCAGAAGTTTTGCTTTCCTTTCATCCATTAGTGTAAAAATTACTGCTATTTCAAGTTATTTTAAATAATCTGAAGTAAAATACTCTTTGCTAAAGCAACCAAACAACTAGATAAACTGGTAAAAAGGGGGGAGTAGGACAAAATCATAGGGAGGGGGGTCAGGTTTATTTTTTTATATGAAAGGGGATGGATTATTCTTGAAGGCAGTATAAAATGACATGTATTAAGGCAAAAATAGGAGGACAAACAACAACAACAAAAATGAACATGAAGTTCTTATATCAACTAAACAAAAACAGCACAAAAGAAATACTTAATTGTCATTCTCAAAAACCGAGGTTGGTTAAAAGCTTGAGACTGCTTAACAGTCTGATATGAATTATTGGCTTGAAATATTATGATGAAAGACTTGAACTGGTATTTTTACCTACTTGACATAAGTTTTTACATCATTTCAAGTCTTTCAATGGTATTTCCAACCAATTCATGACAGTCCAAAGCAAAACAGCCTTGGTTTCAAAGAATAACAAGTATTTTTGCTGCTGTTTTCTTGTTTATTTGTTGTTGGAACTTCTTGTTAACCTCATCCTCATAGAGGGCATACTGGGGCGGGAGTCATAGCCTAAAAAATAACATTTATTTGAGGGGTGTGTCAAAAAGTAAATGAAAAATTTTCAGGGGTGGGTCAAGAATAAAACTTATTGCTTAAAAAAAATTCCCTCCCCCACCCTTTACATAAATAATGACCAGTCCCTAACCAATACATCCAATTCTATAGAAGTGTTATAAAGTTGTAGTTCCGTTAAACTTTGTAACAATGGTTTGTTTCAATTACAGAACAGTAATGATGTTAGTGTCTGGATTACTGGTTACATTTTGGTACCTTTATCACAACTGACAATAAATGGATTACAAGTAAACACAACTGCCTGTAATAACATGTCTGAGGTTTCAAAACGCAAGAGGGAAGCTCACGACCCCTTAAATTCACAGTATTGCTCAATAAAGATAAGTGTGATAGAGGACCCTGTCTATAGAAAAGAAAAGTCCACCACCAACTCCTCCATAAACATGAGTCCCCCACCAACTCCTCCATAAACATGAGTCCCCCACCAACTCCTCCATAAACATGAGTCCCCCACCAACTCCTCCATAAACATGAGTCCCCCACCAACTCCTCCATAAACATGAGTCCCCCACCCTTAATGGAACTCTTGCTAATACCAACGCATGGATCTTTGATCATTCTGGCTATCCATGTCTAAAATGTGGCTATCTTGGCTACCACTTGCCACTTGATTGGTTGGAGGGGTATGGCTATATGGCATTGGATTGTAATAAGGTGCAAGAGGCTGCACAGGCATTGTTTGTTGTTGGAGATGCTGCTGTGCTCCTTGGGGTGGAGGATTTGAATATTTCATGATGATTTGAAGCATCTTTAGCTCATGCTGCCTATTCAATTCGGCTTGCTCTTTCTGAAAAGCAAGAAATTCAGCATGCCTTTCTTTGTCTGCTTCCATCATCTTTTCACAACGCTTTTGCTGTGATTCTCCAAGTGCGTGAAAACTCTTTGCGATCTCATTTATGGCCTGGGACTGACTTCTTACTCGTTTGTTACGACCTAATGGTTTTACGTCCAATGAATTTTTTAAAACTTTCCTTTTAACACCTTCGGTTCCACTCTCACTTGCGGAGGTTAACTCTTCCTCACCATCATCTTCCTGATAACTGCTATGACTTGTTTCTGTCTGCTCTTCGTCACTGTCTGTGTCTGAATTCTCATGAGACAAAACATCTCTTGCTTTGGAAGCAATTTCCAGGTTACCATGGGTGTCCGAAAAAATTGGATTTATGATTTTGTACCACTCAGGCTCTTCAATTGGTGACTTACCACTACCTTTCTTGATGCGATCCGTGTATTTACGCCATTGATCTTTTATCCACTTAAATTTCACTCGAAGCTTTTCAACATCAATTCTCAGATGAGTTAAAGCCTTTTTCGATTTAGACTGACGATGTTCTCTGTCATTTTCTTCTTTAAATTCTTCGGAGGATATGCGCTCCTCAAAGGCTTTCTTTATATCCTCGAAGACAGGTTTGTTTGCAGTCTTCTTCAACGCAAGCGTGTCCAGTTTGTAAGCAAACTCGTTTGTTTCGTCTGCCAGAACAAGGGCGAAGTACTTGAGCTCTGTTTCTGTCCATGGTCGACTTCGCTCTTTTGCACTTGACTCCGCCATGTTGTTTTCTTGGGCGGATAACCGCTGGCTTTTTTCCGACACGGTCTCATTTCTTAACGTTATTCGTCCGTTGCCCGTCTTTACACACAAAGACGAATTATGCGTCCAGACAAACTACCTTTCGAAGTGCGTCGTTCAAGACGCATTTCAAATGAAAGTTCGTCTAGACGTATAATGCGTCTTATGCCCGTCTTTACACGAGAGACGCATAACCGGACGAACTACAAATGTTTGCCCAAGTTCGTCCAGACGGATAATGCGTCTCTAGTATAAAAACGGCCATTGTCGTAATTTCGAGCTTTTATGTTTGTTTAATTGAAAAATCTGTCAGCAGGCAGAGTAAAATAAATGCACCAATTTGTAAAGTTGAGAAAGATTGCTTCTAAATTAGAGCGAATTAAAATATTTTCCTTTTTTTCGCAAGTCAATTATTGGCAATAATTTTGAGTTTTCCAAATTTTGGCCGCGGTCGCATCAAACTAATATCATTTGACCAAACGTCCGCTAATTGATCCATACGTCAATCACAAACCCATCTTGCTCTAGAAGAAACTGAAAAAAATCTTGCGCGAATTGCTACACAAGAACGGATCCTTTTTTTCCTCCTGACCTTTTGCGTTGTGGTTGACGCTTGCGTTACTTGTGATGGTTTCGATAATTGCGATGGGAGGAGAATTTCTCGTTGAAACTATGTGTTCTCCAAATTGCTACCAGTATAACCGTACCCAGGGTACGAATCACAGACATTTAGTAAAAGTGGAGCTCAGATTCGTTTCCCTCAAAAGAAAAAGGGTCAGATGAAAGAAATCCTGCCATCGCACGCCAAATACAAGCGGACTGAAGCGGACTTTTCCCAATGAAATTTTATTCAGAGATATCTTGCATAACATGACAGCTTAGCGATTACAAAAAACAAGATTGTTTGTTTTGCCAAAATTTGGAAACCTCCGAGGCAGGACATCGGGTCCTTTGAGGATTGGCGAAAATTTTTAGAACTACATCATACAGTCGTGCGAAGCCTCACTTGTCTGTGCCGTAAGCCGCATTTAAGAGTGTCTCTGTAAGAGCGGTCCGGTCGATTTTGCTTGAGACACGGATTTCGCTCGTTTCTTGTGTGTTGTAAGACTTTCATGTACGTATACTAACACAACAATCCGTTTGATCGGATCTCTTTATTTTTCAGAGTTTTACGGAAATTAAATTTCACTCGAGCGAAGGCTTGTCGTGACACTTTTCAAGATTTTAATTTCATACAACTTTGGAGGACAATTTACGAAAAACTACGGAAATCAGCAAAAAAAAAAAAAATACCACAGCCATATATAATAACTCTATCTTATCTATCGGGGCGACTTTCGTAAACATCACGTTTCAATCAGGAAACAGGAAGACTTGAATGACACCTTATCGGTTCGCCTAAGTCACACACGCCAAAACCGATCATATTCAAGGTAAATTTTTGAAAAAGTGAGGCGTTCTTAACCGATCCAACTAAAATAGCTAGAAAGTAAGTGCCATAGAAAAGGTAATTACAGGAAAAAACTTTGCGGCCCGACCTTTACCAAAACTTTATAACTCCGTGAACTTACCTAATTTTCGGCAATCTCCAAGTTGCAATGGCCGCCATTTTGAGGGACTTGTCAACATGATGCGTAACCGATATAAATCAAGCAGGTGGATCTAAAACCGTCAGAAATACATACGAAAGCAATTCAAATGAACTTTACTTTCAATTCAAGCGGCAAAATTTGAAATTGTTCGTTAAAGTTACCACAAAAAACTGTGGTTCATCGTGTGGCTTAAGTGGTTTGGTACGACTGTCTGAATGCAATGACGAAGTAAAATATTATTTGATAAGCTGCCACCTGTCTTAAGAGCTCTTAAGTGAAAATGAGAAATCGTGGCAGGGATTGGCTTATTTCACCTCGCTCAGGAGGATAAACAAAAAAATGTGGATTTGCTATAGGTATCGCCACACTTTGGGGAAGTTTTGGAGAAGTGCAAAGGTGCATATCGGTTTTCAATATCGGAGTTGAGCACGGGAAATCAGCGGTCTCCGGATGAGCTTACGCCAAAACGAGGCTATCGGGTCTAGCTCGCTCTAAAGTACAAGGAAGCAGAGAGGGAAATTAGTAGTAGCTTGGTATTTACATAATATTTTCTCGAGTTTTTAGTTTCTTTATCCATGGTGAAACATTGCATAGCTTTTGGGTGTCAAAAAACCGAAGTTCCAAAGCGGAATGCAAGGACTTGTCATGGCATTCGCTGCCGCTGTCAAACAAGAATTTGCTGGCACAATAGCTCGTGAAACTGCGTCGAGAGAACACTACGGTAAACAAAAACTCTTATGTCTGTAGTCAGCATTTTGAAGCTAATTGCTTCATAAAACCAATGGGAGGACAAAGAATTCGCTTGAAGCCAGATTCCGTACCGACAAAGTTTATATTTACTGTTGAAAAACCAAAGAGGAAAGAGCCCACTGATCGAGCAACGTTGAACACAAAGAAAACAAAAATTGATAAGGTCATAGACAGGCCTACACAGACTCCCCTGTGTGGTTTTACGTTTGCGACGCAAAAGCCTTTAATTAAAGCTTCGCTCTGACGAGTATGTCTTTGAGCGATTTACCTCTTTTGTATGATATAATCGGAGGCGTTTTGTAAATTGTTTTCAGCAGTGGCTGATTTTGGATGAGGTTCCATTCTTGCATCAGTATTTGTTTTAAATTTTTAACCCCTGGGTGGTATGCTGTCACAAAAGGCAATATTTTGCCTTTAGTTTTTTTGGTTTGTTTTTTAAGTGTGGACTGCCTTGCGGCAAACAAGACCTCAGATTACGTTTTTTCAATTAAGCTTTTTGGGTAACCACGTGCTTCAAGTCGTGTTTTGAAGTTACACATGGCCTCCTGAAAATTTCTTTCCGAGGAGTTTGTTCTTAGAAGTCTGATAGCTTCTCCTTTAATAAAGCCTTTCTTAACACCTGGCGGGTGGCAAGATGAATAGTGTGTATATTGAAAGGTCTCGGTCGGTTTGTAGTGAGTTTTGACGTCGAGGATAGCTTCGTTTTGGAATCTTTCATCTTTGTAGACAACCGTGTCTAAGAATGTGATTTCAGTCTCTGAGATTTCAGCCGTGAACTTTATAGTTGGATGGAACGTGTTAGCTTGTTCTATGAATAGATCAATGTCTTGTTTACGAACATCCCACAAGGAGAAAACGTCGTCAATGTAACGCTTCCATACTCTCGGCTTGATACTGCTTTGGTGAAGCAGTTTTGTTTCGATTTCTGCCATAAAGAGATTGGCGAAAGCAACCGCCATTCGTGTTCCCATGGCAGTTCCAAAACATTGGAGATAGTTTACTCCGCTGAACTGGAACGAATTTTCTTTCAGTATAAGCCCGAGCATTTGTTTTAAGTAGTGGGACGGTCGCCGTTTGCTCCAGTGGTTTACTTGCCGCCAAGTGTTGCCACTTCTCCGTAAAATTATTCTCCCAACCATTTTTTATATAACTGATGACCCTGCGGCAGGTAAAACAAATCGATATAGAACTTATGCTTCGATATTCCCTTCAAGCAATGGTAATAATTATAAGGGACAAAAAATATTGCAATCTGTGTACCTTTGAGATAACTTCGTTGCTTCAGACCGTGCACTACCATCTTTAGCCGTCCCTTTGCGGAATGACAACCATTCTTTGAGTCTTTCTTTAGTAATATGCCGTGGGCAATTACCACTTATCAACTGCACTTTCTCCTCAGCGGAAAAAAAGGCCGCTTGTGGAAGATTTGTGGAACACTCCATAAGTTTTCCTCACTTTCTCACACAAATCTGATCGATGATGACCCGATAGCCTCGCTTTGATGTTTACTCACAAGAATACCGCTGGATTGTTTGGGTGGCGTGCTCAACTCCGATGAGAGCTATTCCTGATGGATGCTACTGGGCTTTACTTTAACTGAGAAATTTGCAATCGCTTACCTCAGTTCTCTGGGCCCATGCCGAAAGAAGCACAAGAAAAAAGTTGATGATAGTGAGTCTTGGCTGAGACAAGAAGAATCAGAGAAGGATCTACGGTCCCCAGAAACGCCACTTTTAAACACGAGACAACTAAGGTAAATTGAATGAAGTGGTATTTGTTTTATTGAAAAACATCGTTCAGATTATAAGATACGCGAACAACTCTCCCCACCGATTTTTTCTTTAATTCTGTTAATCAAAAGTTTCAGTAATTATAAAGGCTTTCTTGTTGATCGTCTTAATGGTAACAGTTTCCAGGATTCAAGGGGAGCAAAAGAGAGAACAATTTTCTGTGTAGTTAGGTAAGGCAACGTGCCGGCTTTATACTTCTTCCGGCGTGATAACGATAATGATGACAACAATGGGAAAAAGCACCGTCCGCTAATAATAACGATTATCATAGTTATAAACAAATCTCAGTTATAGCCCTGAAAAAAGTCTCAGGGGGTCCTTTGAACTATCTACTTCATCTCGCTAGAAGTCAAAGTTACCTACACTCATTCTAAGGTTCGTGCGATTTTACGACGAATTTTTAATTTTGGTGTGTTGCACGCGCGACTTTTGATAGAAAAAACATGCAGGCGACATAACTTAAAAGAACGTATCAGCTGAATGAATCAAATCTCTTTTATTTTGAATACATTCTTGGGAACAGCAAAAATTACTTAGAACAAACATTCTAAGTATAGTGTTCATTCCGTGTAATAGGGCATAAATAAAAGGTTCTGGTGGAAAAGACACCTTATTTCAAACCACTGATGACGAGCAAAAAGGTCGTATGGGTACCACGGTTAAAAATATGTTGACAACCCAATACTAAATACCAGTTCTAATTTAAAGAAGAAAGTTATGAAAATAAAATGAAAGTTGTCTGTACCACGAAGCATGCCTTCACTGTTTAGACTGGTAGTCCTAAAGCTTTTTAAGCACGTATTCGAATATCTTATGATGATATGCCCGCCACCCACCCCACCCCGCGCTATACTGTTTTCACTCAGCGGCTGGTCAGCGATCACGTTTATGAGGGAAACATAGCGATCAATTCCTATCACCGTCTTGTCGATCGGAAAATCAAAATACCGGCGTGATATTGCTACGAAGATGAAGCAGTTATGTTATTTGATTTGTACTTCACCTTCGAGTCGAAGCTTGGATGGCACAGGTTATTTCTTACGGTGGAATCGACGAGGGGAATTCGAACACTAGTTGTAGTGTTTTAATTGTTGGAAGAAATGGTCGAATGAGGATGGTAAGTTTAATGAACAATTTCAAATTTTGCCGCTTGAATTGAAAGTTGAGTTCATTTGAATTGCTTTCGTATGTATTTCTGACGGTTTTAGATCCACCTGCTTGATTTATATCGGTTACGCATCATGTTGACAAGTCCCTCAAAATGGCGGCCAAACTTGGAGATTGCCGAAAATTAGGTAAGTTCACGGAGTGATAAAGTTTTGGTAAAGGTCGGGCCGCAAAGTTTTTTCCTGTAGTTACCTTTTCTATGGCACTTACTTTCTAGCTATTTTAGTTGGATCGGTTAAGAACACCTCACGTTTTCAAAAATTTACCTTGAATTTGATCGGTTTTGGCGTGTGTGACTTAAGGTGTCATTCAAGTCTTCCTGTTTCCTGATTGAAACGTGATGTTTACGAAAGTCGCCCCGATAGATAAGATAGAGTTATTATACATGGCTGTGGTTTTTTTTTTTTTTTTTTTGCTGATTTCCGTAGTTTTTTGTAAATTGTCCTCCAAAGTTGTATGAAATTAAAATCTTGTAAAGTATCTCGACAAGCCTTCGCTCGAGTGAAATTTAATTTCCGTAAAACTCAGAAAAATAAAGAGATGTGATCAAACGGATTGTTGTGTTAGTATAAGTACATGAATGTCTTACAACACACAAGAAACGAGCGAAATCCGTGTCTCAAGCAAAGTCGACCGGACCGCTCTTACACACACTCTCTTAATATTCTTGATCAGGGAAAAATTACCAAAGACGAAATTTCACACACGTTCCATAGAAATTGTGGAAAAAGTTAAGATAAAAATTAATTTCATCGAGGTTTTCCTTGCCTTCAGCAAGTTTTGTTTTCTTATGTATTAGCGAACGATCTGAGTCTCCTTGAGAATTGCACTCGGCAAAGAAAATATGCCAAAGTAATCTTAGATTTACGATTCTACAGACAGAAGCCTTGGTAAAATTGAAGAGTGACCAATGAAAATGACATGAATTAGAATCTCACACTATTACAGTTGAAAAGCTCTCTTTAATCTTCTTTTCATTCAAACTTTCGAATCGTTATGATTCCAACCATTACCTTTAAAACGAGCGAGCTCTCTATTCCTGACTATTTTTATTTCGTTTTGTTCTCAACTAAAATGCATCCAATTGCTCTGATATGTTTATCTCCATTATCTATTCCGGAGCGAGAAGCCTCGTTTCCACGAGTGTTGGAGTCATCGAATTCTTCTGCAGAACCAAACCCAATTCTGAAGTCGCAGGAGTCGCAATCATTCTGGTTGTTGGTAGTAATGCCGATTTTTGCTTTGGAGTAAGGAGACTCGTCACATATAACATTGTACAATTCCTTGTTACAGTTATGAATACCCTTTAGTAGAAGATCATGACACTTAATCGATAGAAAATCGATTCCGCAAAGTACTTTGTTACTGTTAATCTTCTTGACTGGCGTCCATCCTCCATGTCCGCATTCAAATCCTCCATGTGACAAAGAACAGAGGTTGGCTCTGAGCCCTAAAGGATGGAGACAAGTTTACTCACGTTTTATCTGTTTAAGTGCAGCTGGAGAAAGAACAGAGGTCCTTTTCTCTTTTGATCAGAGGAATTCATATCATTGTTTATTTTTTTTTCAGAGGGCATGGTAACGAATCCTGCAATCTGATTGGTTCTTTACCCGGTCAGTATTTTCCTATCTCTGCTCACGGGCCACGGTAACGCTTTCGTGAGTCGCCTAGTACATCCCTTCATTCGTTGCCATTTTTCATAAATAGATCTCGTTTTACCGGCTGGGCAGTATTTTTAAGTATTTTCAAGTCCGTTCAATTTGGACATTTGTACCGTAAGCTGCAAAACAGAAACTTAAGGAATTCAATGAGAGAAGGCCGTATTAAATCCCCATGTGTTTCGTTGGAATGTATCATCCGAATTGAGTTTTTGTGGAGGACAGACCAGATTTACACACGCCATTGCAGTAAACAAACGAGCAAATTCTCACAACTTCGAAATAAAAAGCTCGAATTTACTTACAATTACTTTCCTCGCCGTTTACTTAATGAACAGAGATAAATCTTCGTATATGAATTAATCGTTGATGAGAGTGAATAATAATTTCCGTAAGATCATTAACTGTTTTTGAAGAAAACATTGTGGTGGCAGTCGTTGCCGAGCTAGTTTCGTTGTTTTTCAAAAGTGTGCATGCGCTCTTTTTTTTTTTTTCTTTTCTTAAGCGCTCTCTAATTGACAAATGTCAGATTGTGACAGATACTTGTAAAAATAATTTTTCAAAGTTTGTTAGGAAGCCTTTTAAATCACCTTCATCATTACGCAAATGAAAATGTTTCGGTGAAGCATCTCTCTTTAATTTGCATCACCTCAATTTTACGTATGATAAAATTATTGCAATAAATGAGTTTCAACGAGCAAGGAGTTAATGCCACTTACTTGTTTGCATCATAAACCTCCCTGCATGATTTTACAGCTTAAAGGTAGAAACTGATGTTAGAGATAAATTGTACTGTTAAAAATGGAGAAGAAATGAAGAAGGTAGAGCTATAAGTAACTCAAAGCAGACTGTTGTCGCATGATTAGAAAGCTTTTTAATTTATCAACGTTTCTTCATAATAAGGCCCGGTAAGAAAGTTTGTGAAAGTTACGAGTGCAATATGGTGTTGCGTAAGCACGGGTAAAATTTTTTAAAGACAGCAAAATTGCACAAGCCCAAAGGGCGAGTGCAGTTTGAAGTCTTTAAAAAATTTACAAGTGCTTATTTACACCAAATTCCAATCGAAATCGGCTCATTTCGTTTGCCAGAGCGTGAACTGAAAATAATTCATTGGTATTCCAGGTCGCATAATTGGGTGTTGTTGTTGTTTTTTCCAGTCAGTTCTCTACAGACGAGTTCTTTCAATACATCAGATAATCAGCGACCTTAGATATAAGAGTCTCAATGGGGTCGAGGGGTGCCTTAGACAAAAGGAAAGGGAAAAACATGGGCAAGAAAATCAATCCGCTAACATATCAGAGAACCTGTCGTATCCAGATTGTAACCGTGCGGGGATCCCAAGATTGATTAAATCGTCTTGATAGTAATACCATTTGTTTGTTAAGAGGGCCCACGGAAGCACAACTAAAAAAAATTGTGGTTTGTCATCATAATAAATAATCTTTTCATCATAAGAGACTATTAGTGTTGTTTGTCTCACGATGTGGTCACTTCGAATGTGGATGGCGACGTTGTTTGCTTCAGGCCATGAGGTGCATTATGCTGTGTGGCATATGCTGTTGGAAAATTCAACAAGGAAGGAAGTCGTGTCATGCAGATATCTTTACAAGACACACGGACGGTCAAAATTCACGATAGACTTCAACATTATCGAGTTTTTCCTCGAAATCGGTGCCGTTGTCAAGTTCTATTTTCAAATGGATCGGCGAACGATTTGAATCTTTGCTGACAAGTGCTCTTCCCTCAAAAAATGTGCGAAAGACGTTCCTGCCTAACGAGACAACCGAAAAAATGCTCGAGTGAATTGAAGAGTCACTGATGTGAACAAAAAAAGACACCTTATCTTTTAAGATTTTTGAATAAACGTTTTTATTTATTACTGAATCGTTCTGAATCTAATCTTAACATTTCAATAAATTTTCCGTGTTTTTCTTTGGTTTCAGTAAACCAAAATGTAACCCCTGGCTTTAATGTGTTTATCTCCATTATCCGTGAAACGAAAAGCATCGTTTCCACATATGTTACTGTCATCAGATTTCCCTCCTGCACCAAACCCAATCCTGGAGTTGCAAGAGAGGCAGTTATCCTGGTTGTTAGTAACGATGCCGATTCTCGCTTTGGAGAATTGAGACTTGCCACACAGAACATTAAACCCTTCCTTGTTACAGTGAGACTGCAGGGAGGCCTCTGAGCCAATGAGTGTCTTCCACGAGTCACGACCCAACGAGGTGTTTCGGTATTTTCCGTCAGCGATCAGTGAGTAAAGAGAGCTGGCCTTCATATTGATTACAATGAATCTGATCTGTTCACCGATCTTCATACCGAGACAAATCTTGGAGAAGGATGTGTCCCAGTAAGTAGGCAACTTGGTCTCTTGTGAGTCGAATCCAGTCTCCCCTCCAGCAGTGTTGTATTCAGTTTTATTACTCCAGTAACCAGAATCATAGTGAAAGGTACTCTGGGAAAATAGTTTATAATATGATATAAATTTATTACTGGTTTTCTAACTATCCACCGTGTTATCCTGCTCGTTTTTAGACAATTGGAGACGATTCCTCCCTCCCAACCCATTTGACATATAGTATCTGTCCACTTAGTCAAAGAGATGTCAGCCGGAGACATGAAGAGAGAGCGGAAGTCGCCCTCGTTGTCAATAAGTCAGTCAGCACCTGTGGAAAAATATGTCTCAAGTGGTCGATAATGGCACGCAATCGATAAAAAATCCATTCTGCATGGTACCTTGTTGCCGTTAATTTTCATGACTGGCGTCCATCCTCCATCTCCGCATCCAAAATCTCCCATGTGACATAGAACTGTAGTTGGCTGTGAGCTCAGATGAAGAGAAACCAATTTACTCACGTTTGATCTGTTAATATACAAGTGGAGTAGATACATAAGTATTTGACTCTCTTATGATGCTAATCTTTATCATTTGTACTTATTAAACTTCCTGACTGATGTGTCGCCGAACTCTGTTTTAAGATCCAACGTGGCTGTAGCAAACTGGCCACCTCTGCGTCTCCAGTGTCACAGAAGATAAGACTTTAGAAAGGATCTGTTTAAAAGAGCAAGCACTGAAAGCCTCTTACTTGTTTGCCTCATATATTTCCCTGCATGATTTTACAGCTGAAAGATAGAGTGTGATGTTAGAGCCGCATGTATTCTATTATTAAAAAAGTACGGAAGAGGGAGACAGTGGGATATTTCAAACATATTCGTGAAATACCTTTTTCGCAAAATTCCCCAAAGAAACTTTCTTTACAAAGACAGTCAATAGTGTTGGAGCTGAAATTCGGGATGCAGGTTCCTCCGTTTTGACACGGCGATGAAGAACATGGAGACTGAAAGAGAGGAAATGACTGTTAAGACCACCCAGTAAATGCTTGAACAGTACTTGCGATAGCTGTGAATAAGCATACCTCGTCGAGAGTGAGTACTTTTATATGTATTCACTTGTAAATGCCTTGCGTTAGAATTATAACACAATGGTTAAAGTGTTCTTACCCGCAGAATGAAAAAATGATGCGAACTCGTGTTTTTGTGGTAGTTCCCAGCGTTTCTGTTTTTATCAGAAGACAGTAATTCGCACCAAAGTTTTCCGTCTGTTCCATGAGAGGTGGCCATGTTTAAAGAGAGGCACAAATTATTTCGGAGGCACGCCAGGGCGCAATGAAACATGTCGAATATCGCCAACTTTCTGATCTGAGTAACGTCCAGATAATGGAACTCCTCTTCAAGAAAATAGCTTTGTTCAGCTGCTCGGTCAGAAGTGCCCCGATCTTGGTCAGCACATTTTATTCCTGGATCGAGGAGAATAAAATGGATTTTAACCAAATTGCTATTGCAATACTTAAACTGAGACAAGAACTCTCTGCATGTCTCTCCCTGGTGGAGTAAGGCTTCTTGCAGCATTTGACATTTGATAAATGTGTTTAATTGTAACGCTATGCCCTTTTCTGTCTCCGAGAACGGAGTCGGAAAAGGCAGCAATCTCCGGAAGCAATCTCCGGAAGCAATCTCCAATGCAATTGTTTTTTGATTCTCAAATACATAAAACTCCACATTCGAATCGACCACATCGTGAGGCAAACGATTACAATTCTCTTTTGAAATTGTTATTTCAACACGATGACAACAACAACCCATGTTATAATATAAAAGTGAAGATATGATCCGCTCAGGTGAGCTGCATGTGATGAAAGAAATTGCCAAAAAGAAGCCTGAGAAAAATTCGGGTTTCGACGCCTTTCAAAAGTTGACATGTTTTATATAATTGTGTCGATTCTCACAGCTCGAATTGAAATTGGGCCAAACGTTCTTCTAACACATTTTACTTCCTAATATAAATGTATTTCCACAGCCCCAATAGATATTTGCATGTATAATTTTGTGAAAACTGGAACTCTAAGTTTGAATTAAGTTGGAGACAAATTCTTCTTCAAAGGCGATGATGAAATATCTCAAATCATCTCTATTTGTTTTATTGTTGTTTTAACAAAACAACAAAAAAAAAACTTAAAGCTCATAATTATTACAACTTCAAGTTAATAAATTGGCCAAGTCGCCATTGTTTGTTTTTACCAGGAAACTCTTTGAAAACTTTGAAAGGTTTTATCAACATACTACGAAAAACTCAGAGAAATACAACAAATCGACAGAACCTTTCTTATTTGACTTACAGCAATTTCAGACACTTCGATTATGAAAAAAGGGCTTTTAGTTTGTTTTGACTTAGTAGCAGATTTGTCACTTGTTTCCCTTGGAAAATACGGCTTGAAAGCACTTAGTTGGAACCGTGATGATTGCTACAAGGAATGCATGTGGCTAAAACCGGCTTTGTTTAGTTTCTAAATGTTGAGAGCTTGAGAAAGCGACTGTAAATTAGCTGAAAGGGAGAAGAGTTATTCTGAAATATCGTATGTTTTGAATTATCGGCGAGGATTTAAAAAATCGGGGGTAACCTTGTCTTTTTTTTTCAGCCATATTAGAAAAAAAGCTTTAATTTCATTTCGCCACTTCAGCTGCCCGCACCAGCTCAGCAAAAAAAAGGATAGAAATTCTCGATAAGGTTGTTGAAATACTTTAGTTTCTAATGACTGTAAATATATGGAAATCATGTGCACTGCGGTAGAAGAAACGAATATAGGTGATCTTCGCAGTTATGAACACTACTGATCTGGTATTTGAAATAAGGCCTGAAGGTTTATTTGGATTCAACATAATGACCAGCTCCCAGTTGGCATGTTAGCTCAGTTGGTAGAGCGTTGCACCGGTATCACAGAGTTCATGGGTTTAAATCCCGTGCGGGCCTGATTTTTTTTCAGGCCTTATTTGAACTACAAGTTTAGTAGTTAGTTTCAGCAAGAAAATAATAATAATGTAAAAAATCATTAACTTCTTTGTCTAATAAACAAGTTTACCTCTAGGACTTGAAAAATGTCTGGTATTCTTGGAAAAATTCTGAAGCTAATAACTCAGCAGGTTTAGCCACTATTACTAAAAAAAACTAGAATATTATATAGGGAATAAAGACAATCTAACCTGAGTACGATTTGGCTGCAAGAGATGTCAGGAAGAGCAAATGGAAAATTGCGGACATGATGGCTTCTGCGCGATCGAATGATCCGCAGTCATCTGCTAGGAATGAGTCTGACACTGTAAAGTGAAGTGAGTTTTTAGTTTTGTTTGTGATAAAGGATTTTTCCTGTGTGTCATATGTGAGGTAATTTATATGATAGTGGGCTGCTCGTGTCTTGATCCAATGGCTTGGTACAATTGGTAAGTGTCTCCAAACGATATCGTCCTAATTTCGAGTTTTTTTGTTTGTTTAAATTAAAAATCTGTCAGCAAGCAGAGTAAGATAAGTGCCACCTTTAATTTGCAAACTTAAGAAAGATTGCTTCATTAACTTGCTCGTGTGATCCGGGAGAACACAAATATACATAAAATCGCCCTTGATTTTGGAGTCTCAGAGACGAATTGCATTAGAGAAATTAACATATTATCCAATTTTTCACAAGTCAAATATTGGCAATAATTTCGTGTTTTCCAAATTTTGGCCGCGGTCGCATGAAACCAAAATCCCTTGACCAAAAGTCCACTGATTGATCCATATGTCAATCACAAACCCATCTTGCTCTAGAAGAAATTGAAAAAAGCCTCGCGCGAATTGCTACACAAGAACGGATCCTTTTTTTCCTCCTGACCTTTATGCGTTGTGATTGACGCTTGCGTTACTTTTGATGGCTTCGATACTTGCGATGGGAGGAGAATTTCTCGTTGAAGCTATTTGTTCTCCAAATTGTTGTCAGTATAACCGTACTCAGGGTACGAATCACAGACATTTGAGTAAAAGTGGAGCTCAGATTCGTTTCCCTCAAAAGAAAAATGGTCAGATGAACGCAGAAAATCCTGCCATCGCACGCCAAATACAAGCGGACTAAAGTATTTTTTTCCTAAAGAAATTTTATCCAGAGATATCTTGCATAACATGACAGCTTAGCGGTTAAAAAAGAAGATTGTTTATTTTGCCAAAATTTGGAAACCTCTGAGGCAGGACGTCGGGTTCTTTGAAGATTGGCGAAAATTTTGCAACCACGTTATACGGTCGTCAGAAGCCTCAATCGTTTGTGCTGCAGGCTGCATTTAAAAGTCTTGATCAGGGAAAAATTGTCAAAGACGAAATTTCACAAATACACGTTCTATAAAAATTGTCAAAAAAGTTAAGACAAAAATTAATTTCACTGAGATTTTCCTTGACATCGGTGCCGTTGACAAGTTTTATTTTCTAATGTATCAGAGGACGATTTGAGTCTCCCTGTCTCGCAATATTCACATATCAAGCCTTTTTTTAAAGGCACATTCAAAAGTGGTATCTGTTCAGCTACCACCGTTGTGGTTACAAGTGCCTATGTACACCAAATTCCAGTAGAAATCATGTTATTAAATATTAATAATTTACACGTAAAAGCATCACAGAAGGTCAAAACAGATGGAATTTTGACAGTGCGCTCTATTAGTAACTTGCACTCGTGTTGCAAGTTTGCATTCGTGTTACATGAAAACTGCATTAGTTTTTAGCCAATCAGAAGCGCGTAATTATTTCATGTATACCAGAAATGGTATAATTACAGTGCGTGTTGTAAAAAGTCAAGTCAGTGTCAGTAACCTAACAAGCCCCACCTGAATAGAAACGTACTGCGAGCTCTTATTTCTCGAAATTCCTCAGGAAATCTATATTTATGGGAAGACAGTTACTCACACACACTTCCCAGATTACAGACCATCAGAAAGTGTCTTTCAAGTATGAATATACGCATTCTTAGTCGTCGAAAACCACGAACGTTCCACTTTTAGGCGCAGTGAGATATTGATATTCATCTATTATTAAAAGACTTTGTTTGAAAGTCTGGGATGAAAAGGTGAACTTGTGTTCCAAAACAGGCGCTTCTGCAAAGAAGCGAACATGTGTTACATTAAAATAAATTGGAAAAACATTTTTTTTAGTGTTGTTTAAATTTTCAGGGTCACCTCTCTTTCGACGCCGGCTTCAAAACAACATTGCAGACTCCTCTGTGTGTTTCTTCAGCTGTTGTTTCGTATCTGCAGCCATTTTAGACATTCTACTTTTCTTTCAGAGTTCTCGCTTTAAGTCTAAATGAAAGAAACAATTGACTTTCTTTCACAAGGTATAGTGATCTAAATATTGGCAACTCTCAAGGCTTCTTAAACTTTGATTTATGTCTCGGGTAATATCGTTTAAACTGGCCACTTAAGATAATTTAGAACCGTGACACCTTTCTCTCATTTGAAACTTTTAGGAAATTTGTCACTTTTTCATTTCATGATGTCAGTTGCAAAAGGCCACTCAAGGACGTTTTAATGAGGATATCAAGAGATAACCGGAGATGAAAAATGGTGTGCAATTGCTTCCTTTCTGCTGACAACTAACCCGTAATTTTATCAAAATCTCCTCTGAATAAGGTGCTTTCAATCCCACGATTTAACTTGTACATTCATTATTCAAATTCGCGGGTCGTAAAAGAGATTATCCATTTAAACGACTGTGCAGGCGAGTGCATCATTTTTTGCGTTTGGCAGGGCGTGAACTGAAAACATTCCATTGGTATTCCAGGTCGCATAATTGGGTGCTGTTGTTGTTTTTTTTCTAGTCAGTTCTCTACAAACGAGTTCTTTTAATACATCAGATAATCAGCGACCTTAGATATGAGAGTCTCAATGGGGTGATGAGGGATCCCTTAGACAAAAGGAAATAAAAAAAAATTGGCCAAGAAAATCAATCCGTTAATATATCAGAGAACCTGTCGTATCCAGATTGTAACCGTGCCGGAAATGGGTCGATCCCAAGATTGATTAAGTCGTCTTGATAGTAATAGCATTTGTTTGTTAAGAGGGCCCACCGTATACGGTTGTCAGAGCCTACATTCATCAGTTCTATAAAGCACAACTATAAGTTCTTTATGGTAAAAAAGATTGGGGTTTTTCATCGTAGTAAATAACCTTTTCATTATAAGGGAGTAATATTATGGTTTGTCTCACGATGTGGTCACTTTGGATGTGAATGGCGACGTTCGACTGCATACTGTTAGGCTTCTTTTAGCCATGAGGTTGATTGAGTACGCGTCACCTATAAGCTGCTGTGCATTATGCTATGTGGCATATGCTTTTGGAAAATTCAATAAGGACGGAAGTCGTGTCATGCAGATATCCTTACAAGATAAACAGGTGGTGAAAAATTTCATGATAGACTTCTACACAAGAAAGGGGCCAGACAACAAACGATATAACTAAATTTACATACAGCACGTAACAAAGGAGCGTAATTAACAAAATACCGAAGAGGGAAAAAAAGAGTACACGATGAAAAGTAAATGAGAAAACCGAAGCAAATCTTCTTACTGAATCGTTCTGAATCTAATCTTAACATTTAAATGAGCTTTCCGTGTTTTTCTTTTAGTTTCAATAAACCAAAATATAACCCATGGCTTTAATGTGTTTATCGCCATTATCCGGTTCACGAGTAGCCTCGTTTCCACAGGTGTTATAGGGATCATATTGTCCTCCTGTACCAAATCCAATCCTGGAGTCGCAAGAGAGGCAGTTATCCTGGTTGTTAGTAGCGGTGCCGATTCTTGCTTTGGAAAAATCAGACCCACCACAGATAACATTGAACCCTTCTGTGTTACAGTAACGCTGCAACGAGGCCTCTGAGCCAATAAGCTTCTTCCACGTGTCACGACCCAATGAGGTGTTTCGGTATTTCTCGTCAGCGATTAATGAGTAAAGAGAGCTGGCCTTCATATTGATTACAATGAATCTGATCTGTCCACCGATCTTCATACCGAGGCAGATCTTGGAGAAGGATGTGTCCCAGTAAGTAGGCAGCTTGGTCTCTTGTGAGTCGAATCCAGTCTCCCCTCCAGCAGTGTTGTATTCAATTTTATTACTCCAGTAACCAGAATCGTAGTGAAAGGTACTCTGGGAGAATAGTTTATAATATGATTAAAATTTATTACTGGTTTTTTATTTATCCTTCGTATTATCCGGCTCGTTTTAAGACAGTTTGTGACGATCATAAATTTCTCTTCCCAAATTAGCTGTTTGTTTTGGCTAGGATTTACTTTGCAATGAAGGGAAGCGAATGATCATGAAATATGTATGACTTGGTGAAATGACGTGTGGCATTATTTCGTCATCAATATTCATGCAGAGTTAATTGGAGCCAATTTAGGTAGCGGTCATTATTTATCATCAGGGAGGGACTGGAGGATTTTTTTCGTGTCACAATCATATATTTTACCCCCCCTCTCTTGGGCTTTTTTGTATTATAATAATCCCCTCTCATTGGTAGTCAAATTTATATAGTCTCCACCCCCTTATACTCCGTTAGTAACAACTCATCCCCCAAAAATCCTACGACCCAATCGTTTACGTTGTCGATAAATACCTCCTTGTGAAAGATCATGATACTTAATCGATATAGGATCGATACCACATGGTACCTTGTTGCCGTTAATCTTCATGACTGGCGTCCATCCTCCATCTCCGCATCCAAAATCTCCCATGTGACAAAGAACTGTCGTTAGCTGTGAGCCCAGATGAAGAGAAACCAGTCTACTCACGTTTGATCTGTTGATATACAAGAGGAGTAGATACATAATTGATTGACTCTCTTATGATGCCAATCTTTATCATTTGTACTTATTAAACTTCCTGACTGATACGTCTCTGAGCTCTGTTCTTAAGATCCAACGTGGTTTTAACCAGCTGGCCAGCTCTGCGTCTCCAGTGTGACAGAAAATAGGATTTTAGAAAAGATTTGTTCAAATGAATAAACAGTGAAAGCCTCTTACTTGTTTGCTTCGTACACTTCCTTGCATGATTTTACCGCTGAAAGATAGAGTGTGATGTCAGAACCAGATGTATTCTACTGTTAAGAAAAGTATGGAAGAGAGAGGCAGTAAGATATTTAAAAAATATTCATGAATTACCTTTCTCGCAAAATTCTCCTAAGAAACTTTCTTTACAAAGACAATCAAAAGTGTTGGAGTTAAAATTCGGGATGCAGGTTCCTCCGTTTTGACACGGCGATGAAGAACATGGAGACTGAAAGAGAGGAAATGACTGTTAAGACCACGCAGTGAATACTTGAACAGTAGTTGCGATAGCTGGCAATAAGCATACCTCGTCGAGAACAAGTACGTTTCAATACTTTCCCTTGCAAATGTCTTGTGTTAGAGTTTTAACACAATGGTTAAAGTGTTCTTACCCGCAGAATGGAAAAATGATGCGAACTCGTGTTTTTGTGGTAGTTCTCAGCGTTTCTGTTCTTATCGGAGGACAGTAATTCGCACCAAAGCTTTCCTTCTGTTCCACGAGAAGAGGCCATGTTTAAAGAGAGGCATAGATTATTTCGAAGGCACGCCAGAGTGCAATGAAACATGTCAAATATCGTGAACTTTCTGATCTGAGTAACGTCCAGATAATGGAACTCCTCTTTAAGAAAATAGCTTTGTTCAGCTGCCTGGTCAGAAGGGCTCCAATCATGTTCAGCACTTTTCATTCCTGGATTGAGGAGAATAAAATGGATTTTAACCGAATTGCTATTACAATACTTAAACTGAGACAAGAACTCTCTGCATGTCTCTCCCTGGTGGAGTAAGGCTTCTTGCTGCATTTGACATTTGATGAATGTGTTCGATTGTAAAGCTCTGCCCTTTTCTGTCTCCGAGAACGGAGACAGAAAAGGCACCAATCTCCGATGCAATCGTTTTCTGATTCTCAAATAAATAAAACTCCACGTCCGAATCGATCACATCGTGAGGCAAACGATTATAATTCTTTTTTGAAATTATTATTTACCGCGATGACAAACCACAACCTATTTTATGATATAAAAGTGAAGATATGGTCCGCTAAGTTGAGCTGCATGTGATGAAAGAAACTGCTAAAAAGAAGCCTGCGAAAAATCCGGATCTCGACGCCTTTCAAAAGATGACTTATTTATATAATTGTGTCGATTCTCAAAGCTCGATTTGAAATTGGGCCAAAAAAAAATTAAACATCTTACTTCCTAATATAAACGTATTTCCACTGCCCCAATAGATATTTGTATGTATAATTTTATGAAAACTGGAACTCTTTGTTTGAAATAAGTTGGAGACACATTCTTCTTCAAAGGTGATGATGAAATATCTTAAATCATCTCTATTTTCAAAAAAGCTAGCAAAACAAAAAAAAATAAAACTTAAAGCAAATAATTGATACAACTTCAAGTTGGTAAATTATCATTTATAGCTCATTAAGCCAATCCGCATAACGGCCAAGAAGCCATTGTTTATTTTTACCAGGAAACTCTTTGAAGACTTTGAAACGTTTTAACAATGTGCTACGACAAAAACTCAGGTAAATACGACAAATCGACAGACCCTTTCTTTGATGACTTACAGCAATTTCAGACACGTCGAATATAAAAAAAGGTTTTTAGTTTATTGTGACTGAATGGCAGATTTGACAGTTTTTCAGCCAAATTAAAAAAAGCATTAATTTCACTTTTTTCCACTTTAGCTGCCCACACCAATTCAGCATTAAAAGGGATACAGTCTCGATAAGGTTGTTAAAACACTTTAGTTCCTTATACTCAAGTGCGCCGGATGTAGTAGAGATCATGAGTAGGGATCACTTCGGCTCATTTGAACTTTAAAAGCAACACAATTGTGCTGTCTCCATCTCATAATTTATCCACTTATTAAAATATTTTTTTAGGCTATCTTTTCGTTCCTTTTTCCTTTCAGCTCCTTTCCTTCTTCCTGCCAGTTTCGGTAAGACGAAGATAATAATCATAAAAAAATTCATGAAATTTGCTTAAGAAACACGTTTACCCTCTGGACTTGTGCCCCAACTTATAAAATGTCTGGTTTTCTTGGTTAATTCTGAAGCTAATAACTCAAAAGGTTTAGCCAAAATTGCCGGAAAAAACTAGAACATCATAGAGGGAATGAAGACAATCTAACCTGAAAAATATTTGGCTGCAAGAGATGTTAGGAAGAGCAAGTGGAAAATTGTGGACATAATGGCTTCTGCGTGCGAGCGAACGATCGGCGGTCATCCGCCGGGAGTGAGTTTGACTTTGTTAAGTGAAGTGAGTTTTGAGTTCTGCTTGTAATAAAGGATTTTCCTTGTGTCACCTTTCATACGTGAGGTAATTTATATGATACTGGGCCGCTCGTGTTTTAGTCCAATAGCTTGGTACAGTTGGTAAGTGTCACTTAAGGATACTGTCCTAACTTTGGAGCTGTTTTGTTTGTTTAAATTAAAAAATCTGTCAGCAAGCAGAGTAAAATAGGTGCGACCTTCAATTTGCAAACTTGAGAAAGATTGCTGCCAGTATAACCGTACCCAGGTTACGAATCACAGGCATTTAGTAAAAGTGGAGCTCAGATTCGTTTCCCTCAAAAAAAAAAGGGTCAGATGAAAGAAGAAAATCCTGCCATCGCACGCCAAATACAAGCTGACTAAAGTATTTTTTTCCCAAAGAAATTTTATCCAGAGATTTCTTGCATAACATGACAACTTAGCGGTTAAGGAAACAAAATTGTTTGTTTTTCCAAAATTTGGAAACCTCTGAGGCAGGACATCGGGTCCTTTGAAGATTGGCGAAAATTTTGCAACCACGTTATACGGTCGTCAGAAGCCTCAATCGTTGTGCTGCAGGCTGCATTTAAAAGCCTTGATCAAGGAAAAATTACCAAAGACGAAATTTCACAAATACGCATTCCATAAAAATTGTGAAAAAAGTTAAGAAAAAAGTTAATTTCACTGAGATTTTCTTTGACATCGGTGCCGTTGACAAGTTTTGTTTTCTAATGTATCAGCGGACGATTTGAGTCTCCCTGTCTCGCAATATTCACATATCAAGCCTTTTTTTACAGACACCTTCAAAAGTGTTATCTTTATAGGTTTTCACACAGCTACCACCGTCATGGCACGGAAAGGGAAATTATTAGATGGCGATCCACTTTACCGCAGAAATTTTAAATTTATCATGGGGAAAACTTTTCTTCATAATAAGGCCCGATAAGAAAATTTTATGAAAGTTTCGAGTGCAATATGTTGTTGGTGAGCACGAGAAATATTTTTTAAAGATAACAAAGTTGCGTAGGGTGAGTGCAATTTGAAGTCTTTCAAAAATTTTCAAGTGCTTATTTACACCAAATTCCAATAGAAGTCACGTATTATATATTAATAATTTACACGTTAAAGCATCACAGAAGGTCAAAACAGACGAAATTTTGACAGCGCGCTATTTGTAATTTGCACTCGTGTTCCAAGTTTGCATTCGTGTTACATGAAAAATGCACTAGTTTTTAGCCAATCAGAAGCGCGTAATTATTTTATGTATACTAGAAATGGCATAATTACAGTGTGTGCTGTAAAAATTCAAGTCAGTGTCAGTAACCTAACAAACCCCACCTAAATAGAAACGTATACTTATGGGAAGACAGTTACTCACAAACACTTCCCAGTTTACAGACCAACAGAAAGTGTCTTTCAAGCATGAATATACGCATTCGTGGTCGTCGAAAACCACGAACGTTCCACTTTTAGGCGCAGTGAGATGTTAATATTCATCTATTATTAAAAGACTCTGTTTGAAAGTCTGGGATGAAAAGGTGAACTTGTGTTGCAAAATAGGCGCTTCTGCAAAGAAGCAAATATGTGTAACATTAAAAGAAATTGGAAAAAAATTTTTTTTAGTGTTGTCCAAATTTTCAGGGTCACCTCTCTTTTGAAGCCGGCTTCAAAACATCATTGCAGACTCCTCTTTGTGTTTCTTCAGCTATTGTTTCGTATCTGCAGCCATTTAAGACATTCTACTTTTCTCTCGGAGTTCTCGCTTTAACTCTAAATGAAAGAAACAATTGACTTTTTTTTTCACAAGGTATAGTGATCTCAATATTGGCAACTCTCAAGGCTTCTTAAACTTTGATTTATGTCTTGGGTAATTACCGTTTAAACTGGCCACTTAAGATAATTTAGAACCGCGACTCCTTTCTCTCCTTTGAAACTTTTAGGAAATTTGTCACTATTTCATCTCAAGATGTCAGTTGCAAAAGGCCACTCAAGGAAGTTTTAATACCAATATCAAAAGATAACCGGAGATGAAAAATGGTGTGTAATTGCTTCCTTTTTGCTGACTGCTAACCCGTAATTTTAGCAACATCTCCACTGAATAAGGAGCTTTCAGTCCCACGATTTAACATGTACATTCATTATTCAAATTCGCGGATCATAAAAGAGATTATTCATTTAAACGACTGTACAGGCGGGTGCATCATTTTTTGCGTTTGGTAGGGCGTGAACTGAAAACATTCCATTGGTATTCCAGGTCACATAATTGGGTGTTGTTGTTGTTGTTTTTCCCAGTCAGTTCTCTACAGACGAGTTCTTTTAATACATCAGATAATCAGCGACCTTAAATATGAGCGTTTCAATGGGGTCGAGGTCGATCGAGTGGTGCCTTAGACAAAAGAAAAGGGAAAAAACATGAACAAGAAAATCAATCCGTTAATATATCAGAGGACCTGTCGTATCCAGATTGTAACCGTGCCGGAAATGGGTCGATCCCAAGATTGATTAAATCATCTTGATAGTAATAGCATTTGTTTGTTAAGAAGGCCCACCGTATACGGTTGTCAGAGCCTACATTCATCAGTACTACAAAGCACAACTATTAGTTCTTTGTGGTAAAAAAGATTGGGGTTTTTCAACGTAGTAAATAACCTTTTCATTATAAGAGACTAATATTATTGTTTGTCTCACGATGTGGTCACTTTGGATGTGAATGGCAACGTTCGACTGCATACTGTTAGCCTTCTTTAGGCCATGAGGTTGATTGAGTACGCGTTACCTATAAGCTGTTGTGCATTATGCTGTGTGGCATATGCTTTTGTAAAATTCAATAAGGACGGAAGTCGTGTCATGCAGATATCCTAACAAGACATACAGATAGTGAAAAATTTCATGATAGACTTCTATATAAGAAAGGGGCGAGACAACAAACTAGATAACTAAATTTACCTACAGCACGTAACAAAGGAGTGTAATTAACAAAATACCGAAGAGCAAAAAAAAAGCACACGATGACAAGTAGGTGAGAAAACGGAAACAAAGGGAAAAATTTGCCCCAACCAAACCTTTTATTTCTTACTGAATCGTTCTGAACGTAATCTTAACATCTGAATGAACTTTCCGTGTTTTTCTTTTGGTTTCAATAAACCAAAATGTAACCCATGGCTTTAATGTGTTTATCTCCATTATCCGGTTCACGAGTAGCCTCATTTCCACAGGTGTTATAGGGATCATATCGTCCTCCTGTACCAAATCCAATCCGGGAGTCGCAAGAGAGGCAGTCATCCTGGTTGTTAGTAGCGGTACCGATCCTTGCTTTGGAGTTACCGGACCCACCACCCATAATATTGAACCCTTCTGTGTTACAGTAAACCTGCAACGAGGCCTCTGAGCCAATAAGCTTCTTCCACGTGGCACGACCCAATGAAGTGCTTCGGTTTTTCCCGTCAGCGATCAATGAATAAAGATAGCTGGCCTTCATGTTGATTACAATGAACCTGATCTGTTCGCCGATCTTCATGCTGAGACAGATCTTGGAGAAGGATATGTTCCAGTAAGTAGGTAACTTGGTCTCTTGTGAGTCGAATCCAGTCTCCCCTCCGGCGGTGTTGTATTCAATTTTATTACTCCAGTAACCAGAATCGTAGTGAAAGGTACTCTGGGAGAATAGTTTATAATATGATTAAAATTTATTACTGGTTTTTTATTTATCCGTCGTATTATCCGGCTCGTTTTAAGACAGTTTATGACGATCATAAATTTCTCTTCCCAAATTAGCTGTTTGTTTTCGTCAGGATCTACCTTGCAATGAAGGGAAAATAATGATCATGAAATATATATGTATGACTTGGTAAAATAACGTTTGGCATTATTTCGTCATCAATATTCATGCAGAGTTAATTGGAGCCAATTTAGGTAGCGGTCATTTTTTATCACCAGGGAGGGACTGGAGGATTTTTTTCGTGTCACAATCACATATTTTACCCCCCCTCTCTTGGGCTCTTTTGTATTATAATGATCCCCTCTTATTGGCAGTCAGATTTATATAGTTCCCACCCCCTTATATCCCGTTAGTGACAACTCATCTCTCAAAAATCGTACGACCCAATCGTTTGCGTCGTCGATGAATACCTCTTAGTGAAAGATCATGATACTTAATCGATAGAAGATCGATTCCACATGGTACCTTATTGCCGTTAATCTTCTGACTGGCGTCCATCCTCCATCTCCGCATCCAAAATCTCCCATGTGACAAAGAACTGTCGTTGGCTGTGAGCCCAGATGAAGAGAAACCAGTTTACTCACGTTTGGTCTGTTAATATACAAGAGGAGTAGATACATAAGTAATTGACTCTCTTATGATGTCAATCTTTGTCATTTGTACTTATTAAACTTCCTGACTGATACGTCGCCGAGCTCCGTTCTTAAGTTCCTATGTGGTTTTAACCAGCTGGCCACCTCTGCGTCTCCATTGTCACAGAAGATACGATTTTAGAAAAGATCGGTTCAATGAGTAAGCTGTGAAAACCTCTTACTTGTTTGCTTCGTACACTTCCTTGCATGATTTTACTGCTGAAAGATAGAGTGTGATGTCAGAACCGGATGTATTCTACTGTTAAGAAAAGTATGGAGGAGAGAGACAGTAAGATAAAAATATTCATGAATTACCTTTCTCGCAAAATTCTCCCAAGAAACTTTCTTTACAAAGACAATCAAAAGTGTTGGAGTTAAAATTCGGGATGCAGGTTCCTCCATTTTGACACGGCGATGAAGAACATGGAGACTGAAAGAGAGGAAATGACTGTTAAGACCACGCAGTGAATACTTGAACAGAAGTTGCGATAGCTGTGAATAAGCATACCTCGTCGAGAACAAGTACGTTTAAATACTTTCCCTTACAAATGCCTTGTGTTAGAGTTTTAACACAATGGTTAAAGTGTTCTTACCCGCAGAATGGAAAAATGATGCGAACTCGTGTTTTTGTGGTAGTTCTCAGCGTTTCTGTTCTTATCGGAGGACAGTAATTCGCACCAAAGCTTTCCTTCTGTCCCACGAGAAGAGGCCATGTTTAATGAGAGGCACAAATTATTTCGGAGGCACGCTAGGGCGCAATGAAACATGTCGAATATCGTGAACTTTCTGATCTGAATAACATCCAGATAATGGAACTCCTCTTTAAGAAAATAGCTTTGTTCAGCTGCTTGGTCAGAAGGGCCCCAATCTTGTTCAGCACTTTTCAGTCCTGGATTGAGGAGAATAAAATGGATTTTAACCAAATTGCTATTACAATACTTAAACTGAGACAAGAACTCTCTGTATGTCTCTCCCTAGTGGAGTAAAGCTTCTTGCAGCATTTGACATTTGATAAATGTATTCGATTGTAAAGCCTTGCCCCTTTCTGTCTCCGAGAACGAAGACGGAAAAGGCAACAATCTCCGATGCAATCGTTTTCTGATTCTCAAATAAATTAAACTCCACATCCGAATCAATCACATCGTGAGGCAAACGATTATAATTCTTTTTTGAAGTTATTATTTACCACAATGACAAACCACAACCTATTTTATGATATAAAGGTGAAGATGTGATCCGCTCAGGTGAGCTGCATGTGATGAAAGAAATTGCTAGAGAAGCCTGAGAAAAATTCGGGTCTCGACGCCTTTCAAAAGATGACATATTCATATAATTGTGTCGATTCTCAAAGCTTAATTTGAAATTGGGCCAAAAGTTCTTCTGAAACATCCTACTTTCTAATATAAACGTATTTCCACTGCCCCAATAGATAATTGTATGTATAATTTTATGAAAACTGGAACTCTATCTTTGAATTAAGTTGGAGACAAATTCTTCTTCAAAGGCGATGATGAAATATCTTAATCATCTCTATTTTTTAAAGGTAACAAAACACAAAAAAAGACTTAAAGCAAATAATTGGTAGAACTTCAAGTTGATAAATTATCATTTATAGCTTATTCAGCCAAAGCGCATAACGGCCAAGAAGCCATTGTTTGTTTTTACCAGGAAACTCTTTGAAGACTTTGAAAGGTTTTAATAATGTGCTGCGACAAAAACTCAGATAAATACAACAAATCGACAGAACCTTTCTTTTCAGACACTTCGATTACGAAAAAAGGACTTTTAATTTATTGTGACTTAATGGCAGATTTGTCACTTTTTCCCCCGTAAAATACGGCTAATAGCACTAAGTCGTGACCGTGATAATTACTACAAAGAGTGCATGAGGCTAAAACCGGTTTAGTTTCTAAATATTCAAAGTTTGAGAATTAACTGAAAGGGGGAAGGATTATTCTGAAATATCGTAGGTTTTGGATTGTCGGCGAGAATTAAAAAGATCGAGGGTGAACCCGTTTTTTTTTTTATTTTTCAGCCAAATTAAAAAAGCATTAATCTCATTTTTGCCACTTTAGCTGCCCGCACCAAATCAGCATAAAAAGGGATACAAAGTCTCGATAAGGTTGTTAAAACATTTAAGTTCCTTTTACTCAAGTGCACCGAGTATTTCTGGGTACCGGCAAACTTTATGGGGAAACTGACGAAATGCGCGGCTAGTCTTTAACTGATGAGGCAAAGAAAGACTTCTAAAATGAACACCAAGAAGAGAAAAAATCGGATCCCCTTGTTCAAAACAAGAGCCAGTTTATATTCTAAGCTCAAAATTGAATTTTTACTAGATTTCTCGCCCTGCGCATGTTTTCATTGCGTCTATTTTGGTCAACTGTTTGATTCAGTCTTGCCATGAGTAGAGATGACTTTGGCTCATTTGAACTTTAAAAGCAACACAATTGTGCTGTCTCCATCTCATACTTAATCTATTTATTAAAATACTTTTTTTAGGCTATCTTTTCGTTCCTTTCAGCCCCTTTCGTTCTTCCTGACAGTTTCAGCAAGAAAAAAAATAATTATAAAAAATTCATTGCTTTCTTTGCTCAAGAAACAATTTTACCCCCTTGACTTGTGCCTCAACTTATAAATTTGTGGTTTTCTTAGAAGAGTCTGAAGCTAACAACTCAACAGGTTTTCGCCAAAATTACTAAAACAAAACTAGAATATCATACAGGAAATAACGACAATCTAACCCGAAAAAGATTTGGCTGTAAGAGATGTCAGAAAGAGCAAATGCAATATTGTGGACATGATGGCTTCTGCGCGAGTGAACTATCTGTTGTCATCCGCTGGGAGTGAGTTTGACACTGTAAAGTGAAGTGAATTTTCAGTTCTGCTCGTAACATAGGATTTATCTTGTGTCACCTGTCATATGTGAAGTAATTTATATGATATTGGGCCGCTCGTGTCTTGAATGTACCATTGTACCATTGGCTTGGTATACTTGGTAAGTGTCACTAAACGATATTGTCCTAATTTCGAGCTTTTATGTTTGTTTAAATGAAAAATCTGCCAGCAAGCAGAGTAAAATAAGTGCGACCTCCAATTTGCAAACTTGAGGAAGATTGCTTAATTAACTTGCTCATGTGATCCGGGAAATCACGAATGTACATAAAATCGCCCTTGATTCTAAAATCTTAGAGCTGGATTGCACTAGAACGAATTAAAATATTTTCCAATTTTTCGCAAGTCAAATATTGGCAGTAATTTTTTTTGGTTTTTACCAAATTTTAGCCACGGTCGCCTCAAACTAATATCCTGTGACTAAAAGTCCGCTGATTGATCCATACGTCAATCACAAAACCATCTTGCTCTAGAAGAAACTGAAAAAAAAATCTCGCGCGAATTGCTACACAAGAACTGTCGGTACAACCGTACCCAGGGTACGAATCACAGACATTTAGTAAAAGTGGAGCTCAGATTCGTTACCCTCAAAAGAAAAAGGGTCAGATGAAAGAAGAAAATCCTGCCATCGCACGCCAAAGACAAGCGGACTGAAGTATTATTTTCCCAATGAAATTTTATCCAGAGATATCTTGCAAAACATGACAGCTTAGCGGTTAAAAAAACAAGATCATTTGTTTTTCCAAAATTTGGAAACCTCAGAGGCAGGACATCGGGTCTTTTGAGGATTGGCGAAAATTTTAGAACTACGCCATACAGTCGTGCGAAGCCTCAATTGCCTGTGCTGTAAGCCGCATTTAATAGTCTTGATCAGGGAAAAATTACCAAAGACGAAATTTCACACACGTTCCTTAGAAACTGGAAAAAGTTAAAATAAAAATGAATTTCATCAGGATTTTCCTTGCCTTTAAAAGTTTTGTTTTCTTATGTATTAGCGAACGAGCGAGCTTTCTTTTTCTGATTTTTTTTGTTTCGTTTTGTTCTCAATGAATTAAAATGTATCCGATTTCTCTGATATGTTTATCTCCATTATCTGTTCCGGAGCGAGAAGTCTCGTTTCCACGAGTGTTGGAGTCATCGAATTCCCCTTCAGAACCAAACCCAATTCTAAAGTCGCAAGAGTCGCAATCATTCTGGTTGTTAGTAGTGATGCCGATTTTTGCTTTGGAGTAAGGAGACTCGTCACATATAACATTGTACAATTCTTTGTTACAGTTATGAATACCCTTTAGTAGAAGATCATGACACTTAATCGATAGAAAATCGATTCCGCGAGGTACCATGCTGCTGTTAATCTTCATGACTGGCGTCCATCCTCCATGTCCGCATTCAAATCTCCCATGTGACAAAGAACAGAGGTTGCCTCCGAGCCCTGAAGGATGGAGACAAGTTTACTCACGTTTGATCCGTTTAAGTGCAGCTGGAGAAAGAACAGAAGTCCTTTTCTCTTTTGATTAGAGGAATTCGTATCATTGTTTCTTATCAAACGCTTATAATTATTTGTCGGAGACGTCCAACGTGATTTAACCACAAGACTAACATTTAATCTTCAGCATCACATATGATAAAATTATTGCAATAAATGAGTTTCAACGAGCAAGGAGTTAATGCCACTTACTTGTTTGTATCATAAACCTCCTTGCATGATTTTACAGCTTAAAGATAAAAACTGATGTTAGAGATACATTGTACTGGAGAAGAATGAAAAAGGTAGAGCTATAAGTAACTCAAAGCAGACTGGTTTCGCAGGATTGGAAAGCTTTTGTTGAAAGCGTAAAATTGATTTGAAAATTAAGTTTCTCTCAATTTTCCCACTGATTCTTAGAAAAAACTGAATCTAGTTTAATAGTTTTTTTCAACTTAAAATGGGATCTAAAAGAGAATAATACTGTAACATCCCATGGTAGACTACGGTATCCCAGATTTGTTGTGGGTGAAGTCCGAATTATCGAGTCTGAATTCGAGCTCAAGTTAGATTTTGAACTTCGAGTTGAACTTTTAATTGAACTTCAAGTTTGGATTCAATGAAGATAATTCAGTTTTTTCGCAACTTGACAATTTATTGCAGCAAATTTAGACTAAATGAGCTTCTGAGTTGAAACATTTTGCAAACCGCAGCTGCAATTACAACTACTGGGAGTACCTTTCTCGTAATATTCGCCCTCAAAGCCTTTTTTTACCAACACATTCAAAAGTGCTATCTGTATAGGTTGCCACACAGCTACCACCGTTATGGCACGGGAAGGGCAAACATGGAGACTAATAAGGCCCGGTAGGAAAGTTTGTGAAAGTTACGAGTGCAATATGGTGCTGGGTAAGCACGGGTGAAATTTTTTAAAGACAGAAAAATTGCATCAGCCCGTAGGGCGAGTGCAGTTTGAAGTCTTAAAAAAATTTACAAGCGCTTATTTACACCAGATTCCCATCGAAATCGTCTCATTGCGTTTGCCAGAGCGTGAACTGAAAATAATTCATTGGTATTCCAGGTCGCATAATTGGGTGCTGTTGTTGTTTTTCCCAGTCAGTTCTCTACAGACGAGTTCTTTTAATACATCAGATAATCAGCGACCTTGGATATAAGAGTCTCAATGGGGTCGAGGGGTGCCCTAGACAAAGGAAAGGGAAAAAACATGGGCAAGAAAATCAACCCGTTAACATATCAGAGAACCTGTCGTATCCAGATTGTAACCGTGCGGGGAATGGGTCGCTCCCAAGATTGATTAAGTCATCTTGATAGTAATACCATTTGTTTGTTAAGAGGGCCCACGAAAGCACAACTAAAAAAACTGTAGTTCGTCATCGTAATAAATAATCTTTCATCATAAGAGACTATTAGTGTCGTTTGTCTCACGATGTGGTCGCTTCGAATGTGGATGGCGACGTTCGACTGCATACTGTCAGTCTGCTTGAGGCCATGAGGTGCATTATGCTGTGTGGTATATGCTGTTGGAAAATTCAATAAGGACGGAAGTTGTGTTATGCAGATATCTTTACAAGACACACAAACGGTGAAAATTCACGATAGACTTCAACATTATCGAGTTTTTCCTCGAAATCGGTGCCGTTGTCGAGTTCTATTTTCAAATGGATCGGCGAACGATTTGAATCTTTCCTGACAAGTGCTCTTCCTTCAAAAAATGTCCGAAAGACGTTCCAGCCTTACGAGACAACCGAAAAAAGGCTCGAGTAAATTGAAGAGTCACTGATGTGAAGAACATAAAAAAAACCCTATCTTTTAAGATTTTTGAATAAACCTTTTTATTTATTACTGAATCGTTTTGAATCTAATCTTAACATTTAAATAAATTTTACGTGTTTTTCTTTGGTTTCAATGAACCAAAATGTAACCCTTGGCTTTAATGTGTTTAGCCCCATTATCCGGTGAATAAGAAGAAGCCTCGTTTCCACATGTGTTACTGTCATCAAATTGCCCTCCTGTACCAAACCCAATCCTGGAGTCGCAAGAGAGGCAGTCATCCTGGTTGTTAGAAGCGATGCCGATTCTCGCTTTGGAGTGATGAGACTTGTTACACAGAACATTAAATCCTTCCTTGTTACAGTGAGACTGCAGGGAGGCCTCTGAGCCAATGAGTGTTTTCCAAGAGTCACGACCCAACGAGGTGTTTCGGTATTTTCCGTCAGTGATCAATGAGTAAAGAGAGCTGGCCTTCATATTGATTACAACGAATCTGATCTGTTCACCGATCTTCATACCGAGACAGATCTTGGAGAAGGATGTGCCCCAGTAAGAAGGCAACTTGGTCTCTTGTGAGTCGAATCCAGTCTCCCCTCCAGCAGTGTTGTATTCAGTTTTATTACTCCAGTAACCAGAATCATAGTGAAAGGTACTCTGAGAGAATAATTTATAATATGATGTAAATTTATTACTGTTTTTCTAATTATGCACCGTATTATCCTGCTCATTTTTAGACAATTTGAGACGATCCCTCCCCCCAACCCGTTTGACATATACTATCTGTCCCCTCAGTCAAATAGATGTCAGCCGGAGACATGATCAGAGAGCGGAAGTCGCCCTTGTTGTCAATAAGTCAGTCAGCACCTGTGGAGAAATATCTCTCAAGTGGTCGATAATGGCACGCAATCGATAAAAAACAGATTTTGCATGGTACCTTGTTGCCGTTTATTTTCATGACTGGCGTCCATCCTCCATGTCCGCATCCAAAATCTCCCATGTGACATAGAACTGTGGCTGGCTGTGAGCCCAGATGAAGAGAAACCAATTTACTCATGTTTGATCTGTTAATATACAAGTGGAGTAATTACATAAGTATTTGACTCTCTTATGATGCCAAGCTTTATCATTTGTACTTATTAAACTTCCTGACTGATGTGTCGCCGAACTCTGTTTTAAGATCCAACGTGGCTGTAGCAAACTGGCCACCTCTGCGTCTCCAGTGTCACAGAAGATAATATTTTAGAAAGGATCTGTTTAAAAGAGCAAGCAGTGAAAGCCTCTTACTTGTTTGCCTCATATATTTCCTTGCATGATTTTACAGCTGAAAGATAGAGTGTGATGTTAGAGCCGCATGTATTCTATTGTTAAAAAAGTAAGGAAGAGGGAGACAGTGAGATATTTCAAATATATTCGTGAATTACCTTTTTCGCAAAATTCTCCAACGAAACTTTCTTTACAAAGACAGTCAATAGTGTTGGAGCCGAAATTCGGGATGCAGGTTCCTCCGTTTTGACACGGCGATGAAGAACATGGAGACTGAAAGAGAGGAAATGACTGTTGAGACCACGCAGTGAATACTTGAACAGTACTTGCGATAGCTGTGAATAAGCATACCTCGTCGAGAGTGAGTACTTTTATATGTATTCACTTGTAAATGCCTTGCGTTAGAATTATAACACAATGGTTAAAGTGTTCTTACCCGCAGAATGAAAAAATGATGCGAACTCCTGTTTTTGTGGTAGTTCCCAGCGTTTCTGTTTTTATTAGAAGACAGTAATTCGCACCAAAGTTTTCCGTCTGTTCCATGAGAGGTGGCCATGTTTAAAGAGAGGCACAAATTATTTCGGAGGCATGCCAGGGCGCAATGAAACATGTCGAATATCGCCAACTTTCTGATCTGAGTAACGTCCAAATAATGGAACTCCTCTTCAAGAAAATAGCTTTGTTCAGCTGCTCGGTCAGAAGGGCCCCAATCTTGGTCAGCACATTTTATTCCTGGATCGAGGAGAATAAAATGGATGTTTACCAAATTGCTATTGCAATACTTAAACTGAGACAAGAACTCTCTGCATATCTCTCCCTGGTGGAGTAAGGCTTCTTGCAGCATTTGACATTTGATAAATGTGTTCAATTGTAACGCTGTGCCCTTTTCTGTCTCCGAGAACAGAGTCAGAAAAGGCAGTAATCTCCGGCAGCAATCTCCGATGCAATCGTTTTCTGATTCTCAAATAAATAAAAACTACACATCCGAATCGACCACATCGTGAGACAAACGATTACAATTATCTTTTGAAATTATTATTTAACACGATGACAACCACTACCCATGTTATAATATAAAAGTGAAGATATGATCTGCTCAGGTGAGCTGCATGTGATGAGAGAAATTGCCAAAAAGAAGCCTGAGAAAAATTCGGGTCTCGACGCCTTTCAAAAGTTGACATGTTTATATAATTGTGTGAATTCTCAAAGCTCGATCTGAAATTGGGCCAAAAGTTCTTCTGAAACATTTTACTTCTTAGTATAAATGTATTTCCATAGCCCCAATAGATATTTGTATGTATAATTTTGTGAAAACTGGAACTCTAAGTTTGAATTAAGTTGGAGACAAATTCTTCTTCAAAGGCGATGATGAAATATCTCGAATCATCTCTATTTAAAAAAAAAGGTAACAAAACAACAACAAAAAAACTTAAAGCCAATAATTATTACAACTTCAAGTTAATAAATTGGCCAAGTAGCCATTGTTTGTTTTTACAAGGAAACTCTTTGAAGACTTTGAAAGGTTTAAAAATGTGGTACGACAAAAACTCAGATAAATACAACAAATCGACAGAACCTTTCTTATTTGACTTCAGGCACTTCGATTATGAAAAAAGGGCTTTTAGTTTGTTTTGACTAATTAGCAGATTTGTCACTTGTTTCCCTCGGAAAGCACTTAGTTGGAACCATGATGATTGCTACAAGGAGTGCATATGGCTAAAACCGGTTTTTTTTAGTTTCTAAATGTTGAGAGCTTGAGAAAGCGACTGTAAATTAACTGAAAGGGAGAAGAGTTAATCTGAAATATCGTAGGTTTTGAATTATCGGCGAGGATTTAAAAAATCGGGGGTAAACTTTCAGCCATATTAGAAAAAAGCTTTAGTTTCATTTTCGCCACTTTAGCTGCCCGCACCAGTTCAGCAAAAAAGGGATAGAAATTCTCGATAAGGTTGTTGAAATACTTTAGTTTCTAATGACTGTAAATATATGGAAATCATGTATGTGCACTGCGGTAGAAGAAACGAATATAAGCGATCTTCGCCGTTATGAACACTACTGAACTAGTATTTGAAATAAGGCCTGAAGGTTTATTTGGATCCAACATAATGACCAGCTCCCAGTTGGCTTGTAAGCTCAGTTGGTAGAGCGCTGCACCGGTATCGCAGAGGTCATGGGTTTAAATCCCGTGCAGGCCTGATTTTTTTTCAGGCCTTATTTCAACTACTAGTTTAGTAGTTAGCTTCAGCAAGAAAATAATAATAATATATAAAATCATTAGCTTCTTTGTCTAAGAAACAAGTTTACCCCAAGGACTTGTGCCTCAATTTATAAAATATCTGGTATTCTTGGAAAAATTCTGAAGCTAATAACTCAACAGGTTTAGCCACTATTGCTAAAAAGACCAGAATATTATATAGGGAATAAAGACAATCTAACCTGAGAAAGATTTGGCTGCAAGAGATGTCAGGAAGAGCAAATGGAAAATTGCGGACATGATGGCTTCTGCGCGATCGAATTATCCGCGGTCATCTGCTAGGAGTGAGTCTGACACTGTAAAGTGAAGTGAGTTTTTAGTTCTATTCGTGATAAAGGATTTTTCCTGAGTGTCATACGTGGGGTAATTTATATGATATTGGGCTGCTCGTGTCTTGATCCAATGGCTTGGTACACTTGGTAAGTGTCTCCAAACGATATTGTCCTAATTTCGAGGTTTTTTGTTTGTTTAAATAAAAAATCTGTCAGCTAGCAGAGTAAGATAAGTGCGACCTTTAATTTGCAAACTTAAGAAAGATTGCTTCATTAACTTGTTCGTGTGATCCGGGAGATCACAAATCTACATAAAATCGCCCTTGATTTTGGAGTCTTGGAGACGAATTGCATTAGAGCGAATTAACATATTATCCAATTTTTCGCAAGTCAAATATTGGCAATAATTTCGCGTTTTCCAAATTTTGGCCGCGGTCGCATCAAACCAAAATCCCTTGACCAAAAGTCTACTGATTGATCCATATGTCAATCACAAACCCATCTTCCTCTAGAAGATATTGAAAAAATGTCTCGCGCGAATTGCTACACAAGAACGGATCATTTTTTCCTCCTGACCTTTATGCGTTGTGGTTGACGCTTGCGTTCCTTTTGATGGCTTCGATACTTGCGATGGGAGGAGAATTTCTCGTTGAAGCTATTTGTTCTCCAAATTGCTGCCAGTATAACTGTACCCAGGGTACGAATCACAGACATTTGAGTAAAAGTGGAGCTCAGATTCGTTTCCCCCAAAAGAAAAAGGGTCAGATGAAAGAAGAAAATCCTGCCATCGCACGCCAAATACAAGCGAACTTAAGTATTTTTTTCCTAAAGAAATTTTATCCAGAGATATCTTGCATAACATTATAGCTTAGCGGTTAAAAAACATGATTGTTTGTTTTTCCAAAATTTAACAAAACCTCTGAGGTAGGATGTCGGGTCCTTTGAAGATTGGCGAAAATTTGCAACCACGTTATACGGTCGTCAGAAGCCTCAATTGTTTGTGCTGCAGGCTGCATTTAAAAGTCTTGATCAGGAAAAAATTGCCAAAGACGAAATTTCACAAGTGCACATTCTATAAAAATTATGTAAAAAATTAAGATAAAAATGAATTTCACTGAGATTTTCCTTGACATCGGTGCCGTTGACAAGTTTTATTTTCTAATGTATCAGCGGACGATTTGGGTCTCCCTGTCTCGCAATATTCAGATATCAAGCCTTTTTTTTACAGGCACATTCAAAAGTGGTATCTGTACAGCTACCACTGTTGTGGCACGGAAAGGGAAGTTATTAGACAGCGATCCGACTTTACCGCAGAACTTTTAAATTTATCATGGGGAAAACTTTTCTTAATAATAAGGCCCGATAAGAAAGTTTTATGAAAGTTTCGAGTGCAATATGCTGTTGGTTAGCACGAGTAGAATTTTTAAAGATAACAAAATTGCATCAGCCCGTAGGGCGAGTGCAATTTGAAGTCTTTCAAAAGTTTTCAAGTGCTTATGTACACCAAATTCCAGTAGGAATCATGTTATTAAATATTAATAATTTACACGTAAAAGCATCACAGAAGGTCAAAACAGATGAAATTTTGACAGCGCGCTCTATTTGTAATTTGCACTCGTGTTGCAACTTTGCATTCGTATTACATGAAAAATTCATTAGTTTTTAGCCAACTAGAAGCGCGTAATTATCTCATGTACACTAGAAATGGCATAATTACAGTGCGTGTTGTAAAAAGTCAAGTCAGTGTAAATAACCTAGCAAGCCTCACCTGAATAGAAACGTACTGCGAGCTCTTATTTTCTCGAAATTCCTCAGGAAATCTATACTTATGGGAGGAGAGTTACTCACACGCATTTCCCAGTTTACAGACCAACAGAAAGTGTCTTTCAAGCATGAATATACGCATTTGTAGTCGTCGAAAACCACGAACGTTCCACTTTTAGGCGCAGCCTGGGGAGATAGAGGAAATGACGGTTAAGACCACGCAGTGAATACTTGAACAGCACTTGCGATAGCTGTGAATGAGCATACCTCGTCGAGAACAAGTACGTTTAAATACTTTCCCTTGCAAATGCCTTGTTTTAGAGTTTTAACACAAGGGTTAAAGCGTTCTTACCTGCAGAATGGAAAAATGATGCGAACTTCTGTTCTTATCGGTGGACAGTAATTCGCACCAAAGCTTTCTTTCTGTTCCACGAGAAGAGGCCATGTTTAAAGAAAGGCACAAATTATTTCTGAGGCACGCCAGGGCGCAATGAAACATGTCGAGTATCGTGAACTTTCTGATCCGAGTAACGTCCAGATAATGGAACTCCTCTTTAAGAAAATAGCTTTGTTCAGCTGCCTGGTCAGAAGGGCCCCAATCTAGTTCAGCACTTTTCATTCCTGGATTGAGGAGAATAAAATGGATTTTAACCAAATTGCTATAACAATACTTAAACTGAGACAAGAACTCTCTGCATGTCTCTCCCTGGTGGAGTAAGGCTTCTTGCTGCATTTCTGTCTCCGAGAACGGAGACAGAAAAGGCACCAATCTCCGATGCAATCGTTTTCTAAATAAATAAAACTTCACATCCGAATAAACCACATCGTGAGGCAAACGATTAGGAGGAGTGCATGAGGCTAAAACCGGTTTGGTTTCTAAATATTCAAAGTTTGAGCAAGCGAATTAACTGAAAGGGAGAAGGATTATTCTGAAATATCGTAGGTTTTGGATTGTCGGAAAGAATTAAAAAAATCGGGGGTGAACCCGTTTTTTTTTTTTTTACAGCCAATTTAAAAAAAAGCATTAATTTCATTTTTACCACTTTAGCTGACCTCACCAAGTCAGCATAAAAAGGGATACAACGTCTCGAGAAGGTTGTTGAAACACTCAAGTTTCTTTTGCTTAAGTGCACCGAATATTTCTGGGCGCCGGCAAACTTTATGGGGAAACTGACAAAATGCGTGGCCAGTCTTTAACTGATGAGGCAAAGAAAGACTAGTAAAATGAACACAAAGAAGAGAAAAAATCGGATCACCTTGTTCAAAACAGGAGCCAGTTTATATTCTAAGCTCAAAATTGAATTTTTACTAGATTTCTCGCTCCGCAAATGTTTTCATTGCGTCTATTTTGGTCAACTGTTTGATTCAGTCTTGCCATGAGTAGAGATCACTTCGGCTCATTTGAACTTTAAAAGCAGCACAATTGTGCTGTCTCCATCTCATACTTTATCCGCTTATTAAAATCCTTTTTTAGGCTATCTTTTCGTTCCTTTCAGCCCCTTTCGTTCTACCTGCCAGTTTCAGCTAGAAGAAAAAAAAGAATCATAAAAAATTCATTACTTTCTTTGCTCAAGAAACTAGTTTACCCCCTTGACTTGTGCCTCAACTTATAAATTTGTGGTTTTCCTGGAAGAGTCTGAAGTTAACAACTCAACAGGTTTTCGCCAAAATTACTAAAAAAAGCCATCACGCCATTAAGACCCTCTAGAAAGTTTTCAAATGATGTCGAAAGGCGAGCGCAAGTTTCTACTTTTTTTCTCTTCAGTTAATTATCGCAGGATTTACTCTGTTCATTTGAAAAATTTGCGCTTTGCCGAAGATGTGTTGTTTTACTCTAAGAACGAAGTAATGGCCTTTCCCAAAAAATAAAATGGGATTGAGCAAGCGATGTTCATGTTTATATTAAGTCTAACGCGTAATTTGATTTTGACGATATTGTCATGTGAGAACCCGTCAAACATCTGAGAATCAAATTAAGGACCGCAAATGTGTGGTGCAAACAAACTCACGGGTTAAATGGAAATGGTTCTACAGCGGGATGAGTGAATTTAATTGTTTAATTGTCGTACTTTTCAGCGCTATGTTTTCATGCTTTCTACTCGATTCGTTCGAACTTCAGGAAATGGTTTGTGTCACAAAACATGGAGCCACTTTCTCTTCGCTCAACATCTCGAGGCGTTCTGATAAACATGCTTGCGATACGATATTTTTTTCCTTATGCTGGAAACTGAGAAATTAATCTCTAAAATTGGTAGTATTCACATTTTGCAAGAAGCGTCCTAGCTGTGATCGTGCAATTAAACGGGGTTCTGGTAATTTGACCTCACAAGTGCGTTGGTAAGCACATGGTTCGCGTAAATAATTGTTGTTTACAGTTATCGAATTCAAGAGCAGTTTTCGAGAGTCTGTTTCTGTAACCTACCTGGATATTTTCTGTTAAATTCATTGAGGTTTAGTCTCGGAATTTCATAAGCGATTATGAATGATTGATTCGTATCGGCACCATAATTTAGGGAAATTTTGTCAACATATTAATAGTTTACAATTCGCAAACCATTGTAACCTACCTGGATATTCTCTCTTGGAGTAATTGAGTCACCCTCGGAATTTCATTAGTAATTAAGAACGAAAAATCCGTATATATAGCACAAGTGAAGCACATTTTAAATTTTCATACGATTGTAGGAAACTATACCTAATTAACTCTCGATAAATTGGCCTGACATAACTGGATGATTATTTTATTATTTTGTAGCCCCAAAAGCCCGGCTTGCGACTCTGGAGGTACTGAACTTGATATATTTGATACACAAGGCACCCTTCAAGTAGGAAGGTTAGAATAAAATTGCTTTTATGACCATATATTGCAGTCAGTTAACATATATAGATAATTACTTAAAAAATACTTATTATAGCTGTATTCAGAAGCATAGACATGTATACAA